>NW_017100942.1:561633-570424 GCF_001263275.1 Habropoda laboriosa
ACACCTTCGATCAATGTAATCTCGAATCGCGAGCGATAAACCGTCTTCTCAATTGCAAACTGGTTTGCACGCTCGAGGATTTTATCGATCGATCCCCAAGAAACAACTGTAATCCGACGAAAATGGTACATCGCTGCCATTTTGCTACTGCATCTCTTTTCTTTTTCTATATTTTTTAATTATTTTTCCGACGTTTTCTTCGTTACTTAACTGTTTCCTTTTCTCGCGGATTATTAAGGATTTTTGTGAGTGATTTTGCTAGAATTTTCCGGGAGGAAAATGGAACGTAAGCTACGTAGTTTCTCGGGCAGAGAAACCAGGCAAAATTGGACGAGAACGCATTCTAATAATATCGGTACTGTTATCTGGATTCTGTATAACTGCCAGTGGTAGGAATGTTAACTGGAATGCGATGAAAATTGCCAGAGACGGAACAACGAAATTAATATCCTTATCTGCTATTAACAAGATAGCAATCGTTAATTCCGAGGAAGTCGAATTGAAGCGATAACGTGCTGAATTTATCGAAACCGCGCGATACCGACGTGAACTTCGGTGAAAATAAATTCAGCTTAGTGTTTGAAAGCAGATTTAACGAACCGTAAGTTCGCAGGCCTTTCTCTAATTTAGATTTAATTTGGACAATACTTTGTAGCAAGGATCACGCTTCACCGAAGCACGCCTCTAATCTGATAAATTTTCAAAGAAAAACGATCGGTTACAAAGTTGCTCGAACTTCGCCGCTTCGATTTCTCCAAAATTACTAATTCAAATAAATTTCTACCACTTTTCATTAACCCTCTGAAAACTGTACCAAGTAGAACATATTGTATTATTATTGCTCATCAATTGTTCAATCCGACTGGGAAGTGTATAAAAATATGTACCTATTGTGCAAATAAAAAATTTCCTTAAGTAAAATATCAATTATCAATTGAAAATGTGCCTTTTCACCTGCATAATAAAAAGTTTCTTTAAATAAAATATCACGCTGTGTCTTGAAATAATTTAAAAAACTCAATCTGCTTTCTTCTTGTGTTCTCCAATCAAAACGTTATTAACACAGTTACGCGATAAAAAAATATCATCTGTGTTTTAAAATAATTAAAAAAATCTCAAGCAGCAGACTTCTTCATTTCCCAATTTCCGCCCGAAATTTCATTCCCGACCAAAGAAGAATTCCTCCAGCGTTCCTCGCGACAAAACTAACCCACGAAATTCCAAAACTTCCTTCGCGAGAGCCATACTCGAGGCAACCCTCTCGTTCCTCCGCTATTCACCCCGCCTATCACCGCCGAATGTTGCGGCACAAAGGTGCTCTCCCCTCGGAGACCACGGGCCCCCGAGGAATCCGCGCGCGAGAAATGCCCCAGGACGACAAGTGCGTATTCCCATCGCGGCGCTTTTAACGCGGCCACCATCGTATGCCCGAGGAACAATCGGATTAACGAAGTTAAACGATAGGGTGGCCTCGCCCTTCTTTTCTCTCTCCCATCTGTCGCGTTTCGCACGTACAGGCTCGCGGAGACGTTCGCGGGGGTGTCGGTTTTGACAAGAGGAAAATAAGAGCCAGCTTTTCGTTCTGCGGGCGAGATTAACCGCCCTCCTGGACCGTGTTCGAAATTAACTTCAAAGGGATTCCCCGTGGGGTGAGAGTCTACGTGGGGCGTTTAGCGATCGGTAAATGATCGTGCGGTTCTCTTTGGAGATATCTTCCAGGATTATTAGCGGATCGGTGGTTCGGAGGATTTGAATGAATGAATGCTGGAATCAGAGAATTTTAACCTGTTGGACTGGCGGTGAATCGGAGGATGAACGTGATAGAATCTTCTAAATGAATATACCGGGTGTCTCGTATGTGGGGAGTATAGTGTGGGTGGATTCGAGACATTAAAATGAGGAAAATAGTGTATGTAAATTAATTAAGTAACGAACGTTAATAAATTTAGAGACAGTTGGTTTAGATAATTCAAAGAGTGTCAGACTATTCGAATTTTCCTTATCACTTGCATTTTTCAGCATTTTTCCAAGGTCATTTTTAATTTTTTAAACGAAAGTCAAACATTTTTCATAAAAAAAGTGTGAATGATAAAACGAATTCAGTGTTAATTGGTAGAATTTCTGATGCAAAGATAGTTAGGTTAGGTTACGTTAAAGCTCATTAATAATTTTGTACAATATTATAAATTTCAAAGTAGTCTAAAATATGCAAAACAACAGGAAACTGCTTACACTCTCAAAATTTTGTTTATAAAATTAAATAATCTTTAAAGAAACTTTGGAGAACACTTTGAGGTTAGAAAAATTGAAATTTGTTTTTTTTCTAAGTGAGCTAATTTTATATACTAGAAATACAAGAAACACTTGAAGTATCGATTGACACCTAAAAATAAAGGCTTCAAAGACAGTGATAAGCTATCAATCTCCAAGTACCGAGATTACACGTGGCTATTATCAGGCGAGCGCAGATGTCTAAGAACTATTTATCGGTCAAGGATCTTGAAAAGCAAATTTTTACGTAGCAATTAAACGTACTGACAGGTTCCACCTAGCACAGATAACTATCGCTAGGGTTCGTCCCACTCGTGAATCACAGGATTACATCATTATCTGAATATAGTGGTTATTGTGTAATTTGCAAAAAAATTGTATGCCAAAGAAATATTCTTCTTTGAGTATCTTTCGTTTCCTGAACGAGAACGCATCTCGTTTGAAACGTTTTATTGCATCGAGCTCTGTTAACCTACGATTATTCCATATATCAAATTATTCCATTCTTACCAACGTTCAACGAACTAATTAAGTTGCAAACAAGCTAATTAGCATCCATCCGTGTCTGATTAATTCAAACACAAACGCCTCCCTCGTTCTATCCAACAGTCTCGCGAGAGTTTGATAAATTGACGTTAATTATTAATTATTAATCTCAGATTCATGTGTATACTCTTCGACACATCCACGATTAAATTAACTATTAACTCGAACGACTGTTGATTTATAGTTATCTAATTCAACCTATGCGTCAATTATTTCGAACGAAAATTGATCATTTTTAATACTTTAAGTTAGAAATAATTATTATTTTCTCTTTTCTAGATTTAAAAACTTTTTATTTCTTCATGAAAAATTATTCTCTAACCTCTTTTAAGGTTACTCGTAATTACCGACGACGCAAAAGTAACCTAAAAAACTTTACGAAAGTTCGAAGAATTTTAATTGCAACCTTCTCTCGTTTAAAGAAAATTCAGAAAAATACTGATGTATAAAGAAAGGAGAGAAAGAAGTGAAAGGATTTCCTGTTACAAAAGTAACGTAATCGTTAACTAGGTTTCGTCGCGCGGGACGAACAATTCGTAACGAGTTGCGAAGGATGAGTCACGAAGTGTTTGTGCGCACGCGCGCTAATGAAATTCCACTTCCTCACGCGACAAAGAAACGCGTGTCTCGGCTGGTTGTTGCGACGAGTCGTGCCTTGTGCGCTAATTTCACCAACTATCCGGTCAACGAGCAGATCCTTTGGGTCGAGTATCGTTCGATCAACGATACACCTTCAACGGTCTTACGAAAATGCACAAAAGAGACCGGGACCGTCGCATTCACCGTAAACGCAAACTTCTCATTGGGGGAGAGAGACGTAAGCGAGCCATGATTCACAGTACAATGTCTTCTGCTGCTTTACGAACCGGCTGAGAAAGTAACTCGGACTTCTATTCTTCTTTATGAAAGAATCGTAATTGAATATGGACGTTAGTTCGAAGCTTTTGAATCGAAAATAATGATACAAGCTGTGAAGTTGTTTGTAACGTAATATTATTGTATTTATTTTTATTTATTTCTTAATGTTAATGTTTAATTAGTACAAATAAAGTATTTGTTATATCAATAATCGGTTGTCGTATGAAATTATTATAAAAAAGTGAGGTTAAGTTTGAGAGACAAACGGGTTATGTAATTTGTTAGAGATTGACGTGAAAATTAGTAGAAATTAATAAAGTACCCATGAATTGTCAATTTGATCGATGTAATAAAGAGGATTATAATATTGTGCAATTTTATTATTCATAAAATGATTTGTCAATTGTTAATATTATTAAATTATTCGTTTGGTTGAAATAATAAAAATCATAAAATAATGAAAAAGAGAGGAAAATTAATATTCCTACAAAATTTGATAACGACATCTGTAACGAATATGCGTATCACGATGGTACTATGGCTTCGCGTACAACGGTTTATGTATTTATAAACGCGCTCCTCGCGTGTGACACATGTGGGGTACCGTAAAAGTACCCTAAACCTTAGCGGGAGGGATCGTCTACAGCGGTGGGAAAGTACAGAAATAAAAAAGAAAAGAAAAACGTAGGGATATATTCTGTACTTACCGAACACATTTCCTAAGAGCCTTAGACGAGCCACCCTGGTGGCGCTATTGACGGTTAATGGTCTCCTCGGACGTTGACAAGACAAAGCCAGAGCCATTGAGACTAGTTACGAACCACGCGTTATTGAAATTCGAAAGAGAGGCTTGCGTACTTCGAAGAAGAACAACATACGACCGACCGGCTTCTTTTGAAAATTTCCTCCAAATGCCTCCTAGGATGGGATTCCCGAAAATTGGATGCTAGCCTCTCTAAATATCTCGAGCTGTATTTTCTATACTTGGCGATATTACGCGTATCACTGTGTTGCAATCGTGAAAATAATCAAACACCACGCAACAATTTTCAAACACGACGCATAACCTAGAAAAACTTCGCGAAGCAGTTTCGAAATACTCGACTATTCAAACACTCGTTCGACTTTCTATGTTTCATTCACAACGAACATAACCTGCGTTCTTCGTATTAAAGAAATTCCGCGATTTTTTATCGATGTATTCACTTGTAATTGATTTGATTTCTTGTGCACCTGACACTCTACGCGAAATATCGATCCGCGAGTATTTCAATATCGAGATTTTCAATACTGCGCCACAGCTCGAGATCTCGAAAAGTTGTTTCAAAGATGGAGATGGCGCTGCGCAGAAGACGGAAGGAAAGACGAAGAAAGAAAGTCACGCGACAGACCCATACCTGTCACATAGGTTTTCCCTCGATAGAACAACGAGAAACGACAAAGACGTGGGAGGAGGAGGCAGGAGGAGAGGAGCGCGAATTCACGCGGAGAAACCGGGAAAAGGCGGGCAGCTTGAACCACGCCACTACAACGACTGGCTTTCGTTGCACAAGCAAACTCCCCATCTGCTCTGTTCGTTGCTGCCCCAACTCCCTGCTGTCATTACACGGCTGTGTATGTGCGAGCACGCCTTTGTCGGTGAACGTACGTGTAGTCACTGACACACACTCGCAATTCGTGCGTGGCGGCAGGCGGACGTTCTAACCTCTCGAAGCGGAAAGGTTGCGATGAAATGAAATGCTATATATCTGTGGGATCTCACCTTGCGGATATCTTACTGATAAATACTTATTTTATCTGCCATTGACGAATACTTCAGGGAAACCCGTTACATAACGACAAGCAAGAAACTGGCATCAGCCATCAAACGTGGGTCAAATATGTACGGTCGGTAATTGGCGTTATTATCGCGACGCAAAAATTATCGATAAAGAAGAACCAAACGAAATGATAAGTAAGGTCGTATGACCTGAGGGACACCTAGACTTTAATTGTCGAATTACACGATACATTCAATGATATTTGAAATTCTCGTTCTACAAGAATATTACAAAATCTACGTTTTTACTTTTTATATCGTATCAAGATATAATATTAGTTTTAAAGCGTGAAATCTATTCTTCCAGATGAGCTGACCGATTGTACAGAAAAATTAAATGTTCGTGATCTTCTTTCGTACGAGATTCGGATATGGTTAAGAGGAGAGCAACCAGTTGAAAATTCCGAGAATTTCTTGACCCAAATCCGAACTTTTCAATAACGATCTCCATCGCGAGCAATCGTGCGCGTACGTATATTACAGACGTCGTGTGCAAGCGTACAAGGAGGAGCGTGTATGTCGCAGCTGCAGCTGCCTGCAGGAGCGGAACACAGGGCTTTGGGGATGGCAACGGTTGCGCACCACCTGGCCTCAGGAAGCCGCACCGGGCCTCGGCATTGGCGTAGACTCTACTCGAAACGAATGACCGGAAAAAAGGGGAATAGTAGAGGGGTATAATAGAACGGCGACTTTCTAAATTCCGGCACCCTACTAAATGGTCCTGGAACCTTCGGAAAATCGATCGATCGCCCTTAGAGGTTATACCTGAACTGGTACAGAGGGGAAATTTATGAACGCTAATATCTTCTTTTTTTTTTGTTTTGACTGCAGTGGGGTGGACGTTAAAAATATTACAAACGTAGGAAGAGTTTTTGCACGGATATAATTTGAAATACCGACTAATTAACTAATTAGCTTCATTATTTTTTATTGGATGAGTGACGTAATTTGAATCGTCTAAAATATACAAGTGTAATTAAAGTAAATTGTGATTGACAATTATAGAGATATGAAAAATATGTTCTGCATAAAAAGTGTCAACTATTACAAGTTAAATTAATTTATATGTCAATATATATTACTGCTTAGTTTGTTAAATTAATTTTCAAAAGAAAACATCAGTTTTACAATGTCTTTTTAAAGATGGAGATAAAAATAGCGTTAAAAAATTAGGAACAAATTTATTTAGACACTTTTCAATGCACAGTTAACATAAAAAGCGCCTGTGCTTGCTCCTTCTTCGCATATAATATCAAGATGCTTAAAAATAACCTGGAACAGAACTCGTTCGTCACCGAAACGCGTTTTAATTTTCTTTTTTGCGTTGGCACGTTCACGTCTGTAGCTTTAACTTTGGCTCCACATCTGTACATTATTCGTCACAAGTCGAAAATCACTCCTTCGAGTTCTCCGGTTGATCTATTTCTGGGCGTATATGCACGTACCATTAATTATCATTTAAATTGTATATCTGGCGACCAAATGTCGTGCAATGAGAAGCAGCGTTTACTCCAAAGACAAAAAAACTTTAATATTTTCACAGATATTATCAATAAAAAAATAAACGAAACTAATCGAGTCGTCGTTAGTGTGACGATACGTCACACTCTCCAGCTGTTACGTGAATTCTGAATTATGGGATTTTCTTTACGGGCTAATTTCTTATGCATCGATGCAAATGAATAGGTTTATTGATCGATGGGCCCCGTTACGTCGAATCCACGACAAATGACGTAACGCACAAATTCTCCCGCTTTACGAGCCGATAATTTTCACGGAGCATTACCATACTTGATCGCATTAATAGCTCCGGCTATAATAAGTCACGATCAGATTAAGGGTAGCGGGAACCCTAGCAGACGTTCGCCTCCGACTGCTTAATAGAAGCGTTAGTTTCGCGATCGTGGTCAGGCACCCCCGTTTTATCCCTTAATCGATCGTTGAATTCGCATCACTTGTACTTAGCTGAAATATTCCGTCCAGCAATTTTTCATTTTTCACGATGATTTGAAATATTCGGAGCTGCACGTGTTCTCCGCTTTTTAAGTAAAGTTAGAATGTTTTACGTGCTTTGCGGGGCCCTGGAAACAGTTTAATTTAGTTGTCCTAACTGTTTCGCACATAGTTTTTTTTACCTCATTTTGTTCTTCAGGAAGTTTTGTCAAACTTTTCATATTTCGATAATAACAAAGGCCTGTGTAGGTGTATTATCTCAAAATTCTTGAAAGAAAAACTCGCTGGAGATAAGAAAGCTTATTAAAGCTAACATTATCCTGTTAATTAATTGAAAATCTCTCAATTTTCCTGGAACGTTTATCCTCGGATCACAAAGGCAACAAGCAAAGGGGAATGAAAAGCACGAGTACCGCGAACAGAAAATCCTTCAAACTACTTGTAACGAGATTGATCTGACGCGTAACAGCGTTCTGCACCTCGTTTAACGCGTCGAGTGCCGCGTGGGTCACCGATAGGCCATTTTGAGTCCCGTGTGAGTCACGGATGGCCCACTTTGAGTTCCGCGTGGGACGTTGGTGGGCCACTTTGAGTGCCGCGTGAGTCACCGATGGGCCACTTTGAGTGCCGCGTGAGTCACCGATGGGCCACTTTGAGTGCCGCGTGAGTCACCGATGGGCCACTTTGAGTACCACGTGGATCGCGAGTGGACCATTTTGGATACCATGTGAGTCATCAGTGGGTAACTTTGAGTGCCGCGTGGGCCATTCTGGATACCGCGGGACGTTGATGGGTCACTTTGAGTGTCATATGGGGCGATAGTGGGCCATTTTGGACACCACGTGAGTCATCAGTGGGTCACTTTGAACATTGCGTGGGTCACCGGTGACCCACGTTGACTTTTCTCTCAATCGTCACACAGTGAACCATAAATGACCCACGCACGCGTGTGATAAATTTCCAGTTCCCTTAGTGCCTCCTAAAAAATAACCTAACGAATGCAATAACGTGACCCATCGGTGATCCATCAATAACCAACACACGCGTGTGTGTTTTCAGTTCTATAGGTTTATTTTCCGGAAAATAACCCAAGGGATGCAAAAACGTGGCCCACAGATGACCCACCCGGCCCAAAATAAAAATTCACCGAAAACTGCCCCTACACCGAACCCGTTGAGAATCGCACATAGGTGTAATTCTTCCTCGTTGGTGCATATTTCGCAGGATCAACGGGGGTGCAACTTAATTCCCGCGAAGGGAACAACCAGAGAGAGAGAGAGCCGGGCGAATTAACCCGTTAAGCCGTCGCCGCGGCGACGCGCGCGATTTCTATAGAGTTTCCAC
>NW_017100942.1:570486-573545 GCF_001263275.1 Habropoda laboriosa
GGAGGAGGAGGAGGAGGAGGAGGTGGTGGAGGCGCGGGTTGCGGCGCAAAACCCTCCACCGCCCCCACACGGCCATGGGGTTTGCGCATTGATATCGCAATAGAAGCTGTATCGATCCCGGAGGCCGACACGAGACCGGCTGTTGTCAGGGGGTTGATAACGATATGCAAGCTCTATAGACACAGCGCCGCTAAAAGCTCCGCGGAGCTTTCAGAGGCTGTGTGTCGCGCTGCATCCAACACACCGCCGGCTTCAGCCATTTTTCGCCGCCGCGATTCACAACGCCAACTGCCGCCTTCCTTGACCCTCCACTTCCGCCTAGCTCGAAATCGAGATTCAGCCGGGAAGGAAAAGTTTTTAGCCGCGTTTTGTAGCCGGACGAACAGCTCGCGGAGAGCCGGCCGGCTTTTTTCTATACAAATTTCACCGATGCTCTCGTTGAAACGTTTTCCAAAGGGGAGGAACTGGTGGAACCACACTCGGTCAAGTGACCGATTTTAAAATTTAATATGTAATTTCTTTTTATTATTATCTAAAGCAGGCGTGTCCAACCTGCAGCCCTGAACAGCACAATATCGTAAACTTTTAACATTATTATGCAATTCTTAGCGATATTTCTCACGACTCAATTGCATTATAATAAAAAATATTAAAAAATAAAGGAGGTTTCGTTACTTACACTACCGGCCAAATGTTTGGAATCACTATGCATTGCAGGTTGCACCAAAATTCTTAAAAAAAAAGTTAGCATTTATAACAATTTTTTAACATATTTGTTATCATTCAAATCAATTGAAATGAGGCAAAGTGCTATTGATCTCCACAACTCCTTCAACATTGATGTAAACTGGCAGGTGATTCCAAATTTTTCGCCGGTAGTGTATGTGTTATACAATTAACTGTATTATACATTTCGTACGGCCCAGGCAAATCGAAAGGTTGGACACCCATGATCTAAAGGCTATTTTCTGCGTTGCTTCCTATATTAAATCGACAGTCGCCTGTATTCCTTTCCCAAAAATATGATCTTTATTTCACAACCTGTCGTTTGATAAGAATAGGTAAGAACAGGTATACATAAAGTGCCGGTACGGTTAGCGTTGAAGCGTTTCTCTGGGAACCAAGGGGACGATTTATCGTATTGATCGTTGGTTAGGTGTTTACGGCAGAGGAATAATTCTACTGTCATTTTCTGTAGTTGACTGTCAAACACTGTTTTTATAGGACACTGTTAGGAATAAATTTGAAAACGTCCGAAAGATGGATATGAAACCAAATTCAATTCCCCAAGTACGCCATGTTACAGTTTCAAGTATCAAATTTTGTCGTTTAAAAAATATACAGTATCGATATTTATTTCAAAGCTACACGGAGAGTTAAACATTCTCGGGCGATAAAAATGAAAATTGAGGGTGACGTTTGGTGTAGTTTTAATTGGTAAACGACGGCGGTGAATTTACGAGTTTCTTCTGCTCGAAGAATAATCGGGGAGTGTTGTCGAGAGACGAATCGGAATCGGGGGGATATTTGTTTTCCTTAACCCGCGGGTCGGAGTCATTTGGAGGTTTCCAATGAACTACAACCAAGGAGGAAATTACTTTGGAAAAATGTGAAACGCAGGGGAGCTTTCTGGGTGTCGGCGGATCGATAAGCGGAGCTTCGATAGCTTTTAGAGTGCTCTGTCGATTTATCTCGAGCACTTTCCCATTAACGTTTGTCGGCAGATTGACGAACGATAGAGGTTGGAAAATCGGGCAGAAATTGGAATGAAGTACTCGAACGCGATGATGAACGATAAAAATAAAACGCTTCTACGGCTGGCAGAAATTTCGGAAATCTTGTTATTTTGTTGTTCGAAAAATATCCTCACTTGGTCGTGAAAATTTCTATTCCCGAGAAATATTTGGTAATGAATGGCGAATTTTAATTCTATCGATAAATCACTGGAATTCCAAAATATCATGACTTGATGAATATTATCACTTGCAACCTTCTCACTTCGTTTTCCGCGTGTGTATTTTTATTTTCAATCGCGTTTCGTTTTTAAATTTTTCATTTTTAAATCTTCAAATTTTTCATTTCTTCATCTTCACTTTTTAAGTTTTCAATCGCGTTTCAATCATACAAAAATTTAGCTTTGGGAAGTTTCTCACAGGTAATTTTGGCTCAGCTGTTCTTCTACCGTTAAGAAATATTAAAATATAAAATAAAATAAAATAAAAATTGTAGTGTAGGGGCAACCTCCAAAAATAACGAGTATTAGCCACTTTCAGCGTTGAGATATTACAGAAAACCCACGTTTAAAGGTACACCCACGACGATTGACAAGATACAAGAAGGTGGTTTCACGAAGTGCGATCGAAACTCGCGGTGGAACGGTAAAATTCGTCGAAAATCCATACCTGCGAACAGATGGCCTGTTCTTCGCGTGCGCGGAGGAAAGAAAAAGCACCTTGTTGTCATCGGGATTTGCATGTGAATTCCCACGGACTCGACGTACGGATATTTTTTGTTCGTTCAGGAGCTCGCGTAGGAAGGAAGGAAGGAAGGAAGCAGGAAAAGAAGGGATCGTGCGAGGGGAAGCCATTCGAGAAACCAGCAACTTCCCTCCAGGATATTGTGGCAGATGGGCCATGAAGCTTATCCCCCTAAGATCCTAATGAATCCGCGTGTATAATTCGACGATGTTGCCTTAAAATCCCTCGAGGAACGATTAAGAACGAAAGCTTGACAAATTTCGAATTTTTCTGGGGTTCCTTGGATTAATCTAATTATTTTTGCCGATTTTATCAGGCTTCAGGAGTGAGGAATTTTCAGGCGATGTTGCCTTAGAATGATTTAAGGAACGATAAAGAACGAAAGCTTGATAAATTTCGAATTTTTATAGGGTTTCTTCAATTAATCAAAATACTTTTGTCGATTTTTAAGAACGAAAGCTGGACAAATTTCGAATTTTTCTGGGGTTTCTTCAATTAATCTAATTATTTTTGTCGACTTTTAAGGAACGATAAAGAACGAAATTTTGACAAATTTCAAATTTTTCTAGGGTTCCTTGAATT
>NW_017100942.1:574174-575427 GCF_001263275.1 Habropoda laboriosa
TTGAATTAATCAAATTATTTTTGTCGATTTTATCAGGCTTCGAAAATGAACATTTCTCGACGATGATTGCACAAACATTGGTAAACTCGACGCACTCTGTTTTTAATTTAGTTCATGGTTATAGTGTGCACAAAACTTTGGCTGTGAATTAATATTCTAGAAACGCTGGTCAATACTGGTAATTGAATTTGAAAGATGCACGTGAAGCTGAATTCAATTCTGCAAGTGCACTTCGTTGAAGTTTGAAGAATACAAGGGGATGGAATAATAGTGAATCATTGTTAACTGTGGGCTCTCGTAAAGTAGATCGATATAAATTCCAAGCTTTGGTGCAAAATTCCTGTAAATTGTACAATAAAATCTCTTCTAAGATAAATACGAAGATCAATTTAATTCAGATCTGTGGCGACTGATAAAAAGAAAACTGCAATCTCTTACAATTCTGTACTAACTACGAAGACCAATTTAAGTCACATTTCCAGTGATTAATAAAAACCAAACTATACAAAAAGATCTCGCCACTAAGATCCAACATAAACCGAGAAATAATAATTCCACTCTATAAACCACAATGATCCCCAGCACACTTCACCTCCTTATTAAAGTCGCACTGTTAATTCAATTACATCGTAAGCCCTGTGCCAAGCGTCTCGAGACGTCAGCAAGTCCGCGAAGAAGAAAATCGCGACACCGTAAGGTAGGATCATTTGGACGCGAAGTAGCTTAATTTCCATGGAGCTCGTTCACCGATTAACGAGGACAATTTTAATCAGCGGGAGAAACGACCAAACGTTCCTCGAACACCGCGTCCAGCGGCTTTTCGATGTTATCGCGACCTGTTCGTCGACGTCCACACGCTCGTTCGGAGTTTCCAGGTTACGGTGGAAAGCTGGTTAAGGTATCATTGGAGGACAAAAAGGTTGGTAGAGAGGTAGCGGTCGTACATGAGCGGATTAAGACACAGGCCTTAACGTCTTTTACTCATCCAACGTCTATTGCTCTCGTTGCTGTGTTCACCGGGAACTTTCTCGGTTTACGCGGAGGTCAATGGTTCACCGTGGTTCTCAGCCTACGCGGGGAACAGCTGTGTTTCGTGAGTGCTGGGACACCCGTTATGTTTGTAGAGAGAGGATCGCAGGGTTTGAAATATTGGGTCGCGGTGTAAATTCGGGTCGAATTTTGTAATTTCGACCGATGTTTCCAAGGAAAATTTAAATTTGAGGAGAAAACCTAAGTTTCTAGTTATTGTAGGA
>NW_017100942.1:583284-583738 GCF_001263275.1 Habropoda laboriosa
AAATTAGATCAACGTAAATTCAAAGCTTTCGTATAAAATTCCTTTAAATTGTGAAAGAAAACAGAAATAAAAGTAAAAAGAAAATTTCACCCTTGTAAATTCCATATTAAACATAAAGATCAATTTAATTCAGATTTCTGGCGACCGATAAGAAGAAAATTGCACTCTCTTACAATTGTATATTGAACACAAAGCTGTCCTAAATTAGATCAACGTAAATTCAAAGCTTTCGTATAAAATTCCTTTAAATTGTGAAAGAAAACAGAAATAAAAGTAAAAAGAAAATTTCACCCTTGTAAATTCCATATTAAACATAAAGATCAATTTAATTCAGATTTCTGGCGACCGATAAGAAGAAAATTGCACTCTCTTACAATTGTATATTGAACACAAAGCTGTCCTAAATTAGATCAACGTAAATTCAAAGCTTTGGTGCAAAATTCCTCTAAATTGT
>NW_017100942.1:584690-613574 GCF_001263275.1 Habropoda laboriosa
CTAGAATTATTTATTATTATTTATAATTTTTCTGTTTCTTTTTCTCTATTTTTTGGTGAGGTCAATTTCCATCGATTTTCATTTAAATATTTTCCTGGGGTGACCTAATATTTGAGCACACTATAAGTAAATATGTACACCGATGTTCATAAGTATTAGGACACCCGTTGTGTCCTTACAGAAAATATCGCGTAATTTACAATAAATTAGATTTCTTCTTCGAAGCAAAAATGTGTCCTTTGAATAGTCGTTAAAAGAAATATAACGAGGTCGTGAATTAAATTATGAAAGGGTTAAACCATCCCTGAGCCCTGAAAATGATACCTAATTTTGATATTTCTGTTTTTAAAAAAATAATCGACACAACGGAAAATTTTTTGACTTGAAGAATACAAGAGTACTTTTTTCGTTTAATTTCTGTAGAAAATGGCGGTACACAGGCATAATAATTTTGTCACGAGGTTACTATAGATAGGAGGTGTCTTAATACTCATGAACGGGAGCGTAGGTCTCGCATCAGTGCTTAATCGATTCTCGGGAATCACTTTGGCGAGCAACATGGCTGTAGCCTTTAAATTTAACGATCCTGTGATTCGATCGTACGATTCAATTGTTAACCTATTGTCTTACTCTCGTCTGCTGACTGTGTGTCTATTAGAGCCATATTTTCGCTGTTTCAATACCGCATCGAGCGAGTATTACGCATAATTTTTATCAATGGTAAAATTTACCATTGACAGAACTCTTGTTTTACCGTATCACAACCGTAATCATCAAACGAGACAAGGAATTGATACAACAACAAACGAATTTTATGAATTTACATTCAGATACTAAATTGGAATACTGGCTTTCGTAGATTACCAATGGTCGGGATGAATTTGTTATTTCAAAGAATACACCGCGAGTTCGGAATAAACATCTGACACGAATCAAAGAAACATCGTACCAGGAATTCGATTTTGCAAGATTCGAACGAATTTTGGTTAAACTTTGGAGACGCGGAGAAAACCAGCTGTCGACAGGACGTCGATAAAACGTAACCTTCAGCCACTATGAAAATACACGTGTACTGTGAAATTTTGGAGTTCCAGCGAGGTCTGTGTTGAACGGTTCAATTCGAATTTTGTTAGAAACAGTGAATAATTTCGTCGTCAGAATGACGAAAGCGGTATCTTTCTTCGGGTCCAGGAAATTTATATACGGATATTGAAAGGTTAGGTTGGGTTTAACGAGGGGGAGTTTTGTGACCAGTGTATATAAAAATAAATACCCGGTTCGGGGAGAGTTATTTCTGTTGACTACGTTCGGTTTGTATACTGTGATTCACAGACGCCGGGTTCCTCGTCACAGGGACTTTCTAGGAAGCCACGTGGCCACTTCTTATCTACACATTTTCCCTTACTTCGGTAATAAAGAGGAACCTTCAATTGGCCACTTCTTGTCTGCTTATCTACTCACTTTTGTAGTAAAAAAGAAACCTTGAATTGGATTTCAGTAGCAAATTTTTGTTCGCAAATTTATGGGACTTGAATGTTCGGTATGTAAATTTTGATCAATCATAATCTTTAATCTCACAAATGTTAAAGGATAACGAAACAAAGCCATTTCAAACTACAGCAAACTCTGTCAAACAGAAGGTAAAAAATTGTAGTGAACCAGGAAGGAAAGAAAAACACTAGTTTCTTTATGATAAATATAAATTCTTGCTTCCTCCATCAAAATTTAAAATTCCAATCAACCCTAATTCCTAACTTCAAGAGTGTCAAATGTCACCAATTCAAAGGTATTCCAAACTACATCAAACTTTGTCAAATAAGAAATAAAAAGCTCGAATGAACCAGGGAAAAAAGGAACAGGCAAATTTCCAATTTCTTATCTCACAAATGTTAAACATTACCAATTCAAAAGTATTCCAAACAACATCAAACTCTGTCAAACAAGAAATAAAAAATTCGAATGAACCAGGAAAAAAAAACAGAAGCGAATTTCTATTTTCTAATTTCAAGAATGTTAAACATTGCCAATTCAAAAGTATCTCAAACAGCATCAAACTCTGTCAAACAAAATATAAAAAATTCCTCTGAACCAGGAAAAAAACGAAGCAACCAAATTTCCAATTTCGTATCTCGCTTATATTAAGCATTACAAATTCAGAAGCGTCTCAAACAGCATCAAACTCTGTCAAACAAAAGCTGAAAAATTCCTCTGAACCAGGAAAAAAAGAAGCAACCAAATTTCCAATTTCGTATCTCGCTTATATTAAACATTACAAATTCAAAAGTGTCTCAAACAGCATCAAACTCCGACAAACAAATACTACAACCTTCAAATGAACCACGACCGAAAAAAAAACGCCCACGAAATAACACTCGTCCCTCCTTAACATCCCCCCAAAACACAACTCCTATTCACAAACCCTTCTTCCACCCTCCTCCACACACCCCAACCTCCCCCAACCTTCTGTACCTCTCGAAAGCCCACCAACCGGTGAAATTTCCCCCCGAAAAAAAAAAAGAAGTCGAACCTAAATCCCCAGTATTACAACAATCGAACCGTCGTCATCTTCGAGATATACATTACGCACAAGAAGTGGCTAATTCTCGCGATGCAATTAGCAATTAGCGAGGATCCTCGGCTCGGGGTCAGGCTAATTGGCGCAATTACAGCTGTTCCCGCAAACTTCCTGCGATTAGCAACGATAACGTGGACGATGTTGACCCGTGGAGTCGAGTACAGTGGGCGGTCAGAGACGCGTTCGTCGCCACCGATCGCACGTTCACCGACGCTTGAACCCTGACACGGCGACAATTAAATCATCTGCCAGTTGCTACGAGCTAGCTAGCTAGCTCGTCTCGCCTTCTCGCTTGATCCAGGCGCCACGAGTTGCGGCTCAATTGAACGTGGGCTGGTGAATCTTCTCGCGAGAGAGCTTGGAGCTCGAGCTCGAGCGTGTGTTCGCCCGCGTTTCGCGAGGTGGGCGACGCGTAATCGCCGGGAAACCGGCAAGAATTCGACCGACTTCCGGCGATTATCGCTGAATCAACCGGAGACTTGGTAACTTTTAATTGGAGTCTAGCTGTTTGCCGAGTTTCGAGAGGAGGAGAGGTTTGGCTTGACTGGCGCGGGGCTCTGCACACTGCTTAATCAAGTGCTCGGGTGCAAGACGAAGCGGAACGCCAAGTGGAAACGGTAATTGGTCGACCGAGCAACTTGTTTTCGTCGATTCTTTCGTATTTCGGGGGATTTTGAAGGCATTACTTGAGAATTTTCTTTTGTTCACGTGTGGAGGTAGTGTTTGGGAATTTTTTATGGGTCTCAGACCGTAGGATGATAAATGGAGGATTTTTTGAATATTCGCAAATTGAACACTCGAGCGATTAGTCGAGAATTACTTTTGGAGGCATCACTTGAGAATTTTTGTTTTTATTTACAGAGGCATTATTTGAGAATTTTTATAGATCTCTTAGATCGTGTAATATTAAATGGTGGATTTCTAATCATTCACAAACTGATCACTCAAATAACTGGTTGAGAATTATTCTGGAGACAGTGCTTTAAAATTTCTTTTCTATTTAAAGGTCCGGTGAGAATTATTTTGGAGACATTCAATTTGTAATTGAAGGCATTATTTGAGAATTTCTAAGGATCTATTATCCTTAGAATCTATCCAAGTGATTAGTCGAGAATTACTTTAGAGACACTGCTTCAGAATTTCTTTTTTACTTAAAGGTTTATTGAGAATTACTCTGCAGGCCTTACTTGGGAATCTTTGTTTTTATCTCAAGATTCAGTAAGAATTATTTAAGCGGCATTAGTTGAAATTTTCTTTCATTTAAAAATTTTAGTATCGCATCTATATCTGAGAATGTTAATAATTTCAGCAAATACAGAGTACAGCAATAGAGAACTTAAAAACAAAGTCTCGTGGTATTAGAATGAATTCAAAATTCGTGCAATTCCCATTGAGAAATTTAAGGATTCATATCACGCACCCGATCGATCTAAAATTTCACATTAAACAAACGACCTGCAATACTTCATCGTATAAGTGAATGTTAAAAAGGGTTCACATTGAATTGCATAAAATTCAAGTACGCAGATAATAGCCTAATCGCAGGGTTATTGTACTTCGTCAAGTTGGACGTAACACGGTAGAAAATCTACCACATCTTGTCCTGATAAAATATAAGAAGAAACAACGCGGCGGACTTGCTGTTTTAATGGTTCTTTGTAAGAGTACGCATGCGGAAAATCTGAAGGTTTCTCATTGATAATATCGCTTTTCCTGTATAATATGGAAAACCGTATGGACGGTGTCGGGGTACTTAGACTCGCTGCATGCACACCTAGCTTTTTTAATCTGATCAAATGAATAATTCATCGTAACCGCGTACCATACTCAGATACAATAAATCTGCTCGCTTCTACGTCTTTCGTTATCTTTGAAGCATCTACAAGAATAGTATTTTTAACTGAACAACCTATACTCTTTCTCTGTGATATTCCAATCAGAAATCATTTTAGTAAATAGTTCGTTCAAGATTTTGAGCTAAACTGGCATCGAATTTAATTTGAATTAAATTGTAAGTTGGACGTAAACGAGAACATTGTACGATAATTTTGTGTAACGATAAGAAAAGAATTTTAGTTTTAGTTTCATAGACTTTTTACTGGGGTAAGTGGTTGTTTTCGATTTATGCTCAGTTTGGAATTCAATTTGAATAGAATTTTACAAGGTTTCCATAATAAAAAAATTGAATTTCCACTTCCAAAGGTTTTTTACAGTGTGAAATATTTATTTTCAATTTGGAATTAAATTGAAATCGAATTCGACGAAGTTTCCATAATAAAAAAATTTCATTTTCACTTCCAAAGGTTTTTTACAGTGTTCAATATTTATTTTCAATTTGGAATTAAATTGAAATCGAATTCGACGAAGTTTCCATAATAAAAAAATTTCATTTTCACTTTCAAAGGTTTTTTACAGCACTAAATATTTCTTTTCAATTTACGTTCAATTTGGAATTAAATTGAAGTCGAATTCGACGAAGTTTTCATAATAAAAAAATTGAATTTCCACTTCCGAAGGTTTTTTACAGCATTAGATATTTCTTTTCAATTTACGTTCAATTCGAAATTCAATTGAAATCGAATTCTACAAAGTTCCCATAATAAAAAACTTTCAATTCCACTTTCACAGCCTTTTTACACTAACAAACATTTACCTTCAATTCACAATCTAATTAAAAACTAACGTCGACCAAGTTTTCATAATAACGAAAAGTTCGACGTAATAATGAAACGTTGACGCGTTCTAAAACGCGATTACACATTTTCTACACGGATAAATTTAATTACAGCCGGTAAAGTAAGCATCTCCGCGTGTCTATTCTTGTTTCCAAGCAACCCCGTCGTACGAACGGTGAACAAACAAAAAGGGAAGTGCTCGTATACCAAAGCCCATCGAGAAAACTTGACGAGCTGTATATAGAAAAAAAAAAAGAAAAAGGAGAGAGAGAGAGAGAAGCGCGAGGCGCCCGTTCAATTCTCCGTTTTGCGCCGGGGACCATTTCGATTTGCGGTTTCGCAACATTTGTTCCATTAAAGTCTAGAGGCGGCTACGTGCTCCCTGGAGTAATATGCACCCGCGACTAGAGAGAGCTCGAAAGGGACATCCCTTAAAAAAGTCAGTCTCAGACCGAGGGCTGAAAGGACCATTGTCCCCACTGGTAACTAACTTTGCACAGAAAAATGATTCATCCCTGTTGGTCGCGGTGGCTCGGTGATAAGACGAGGAGCAGATCAAACAAGTAGGGAGGAAAGATAAATTCGACCGTTGTAACGTAGAGCGATGAATAAAATGTACCTATATACACTACCGGCCAAAAGTTTGGAATCACCGAGCATTGCAATTTACAGAAAAATTTTCCAGAAGAAAGTCGAGCGACTTTGAGAATTTTTTATCATTCGAATCAATTGATATGAGATAAATCGATAAACGTAGAATTGAGATAAACTTGAAATCTATAAAAAAATTAGCAGCAGATTTAATATTGACGAAAAGTGGAAGGTGATTCCAAACTTTTGGCCGGTATTGTGTGTATACCTATAGTAGGATTTCGTCGATTCTGTGAAACGAATTTTTGGAAATTTTTCGGAACGTTTTAAATATCGAAAAGTGAAACTTTTGGAAGAGATTGTAAGTAATTATCAGGTAATTATTATTCCGAAGATTTATTTGGACCAAATAATTTTGCAAAGAGTGACAATTTTTACTTTTTTACTTCTTTTTCCAGCAATTATGTCCAAAGTGCTTAGTTTCTGAAAATTTCACATTCACAACGTTGTAATTTTGTAACACGAAATGTAGAAATTATTATTCCGAGGATTTATTGGTATCGAATAATTTTTTAAAAAATGGCAAATTTTCATTTAAAAAATTTTTTTCTCAATGATACTTAGCTTCTGAAAATTTCACACTCACAACGTTGTAATTTTGTAACACGAAATGTAGAAATTATTATTCCGAGGATTTATTGGTATCGAATAATTTTTTAAAAAATGGCAAATTTTCATTTAAAAAATTTTTTTCTCAATGATACTTAGCTTCTGAAAATTTCACACTCACAACGTTGTAATTTTGTAACACGAAATGTAGAAATTATTATTCCGAGGATTTATTGGTATCGAATAATTTTTTAAAAAATGGCAAATTTTCATTTAAAAAATTTTTTTCTCAATGATACTTAGCTTCTGAAAATTTCACACTCACAACGTTGTAATTTTGTAACACGAAATGTAGAAATTATTATTTTGAGGATTTATTGGCACCAAATAATTTTGTAAATAATGACAATTTCTAATTTTGAAATGCTTTTTCAGACACTTAGTTTCTGAAAATTTTACAGTTGCAATATGAAAATCTAATTATTTTTTACACTATTCGCGATGTATATTGACGTACAGAAAGAAATCTCAAGAAGAATGAGAAACAGCTGTAGCGATAAAACGTGCATGGTATCAGAAAGTTAATTAACCAATTGTCGAGCATTGTAATTAGAAAAGGCGCGTGATGCGATGCTTCTCTATCGCTACTATCGTTATCTCGGTAATAAGATGTCTGCAGTGCAATTATCTTAACGAATATGTTTATTAATAAATTTCTCGACTCTAGTTATCGTTGGAAAAAAAGTCTAAAAAAGTTCCGCAGTACTATTTCAATAAATTCACAAATTTCTCCTAAATTCCTTTCATCTGAATATTCAACTCGACAAATTGTCAGAACGTGCCTAAAGAGCACTGAAACAATTCGCCACGAATCTGCGACGAATCCAAGTGAACTATTAATCAAGAATTCTTCAAAACCTCTTCAATCTCACAGCTGTTAAGGACAGATCGCTTCTCTAAAATCTCTCGGTACGAGAGTAAAGAACCACGTCTCGATGTTCGACTAAATAAACGAAAAGCGTTGGAAAGAAGTTTTATTGGTAGAAAAAGCAACGCAGAATCGCCCGTCTGTTAACGCAAATTTATCGCGAAACGAACGCAACGGCATTGTAGAATTGATAGGCAGAAGCCCAGAAGCTGCCAGACGAACACTCTCGACTTGAAAAATGGCTTCGCCTCGGTGTCTCAACGTTTGTTCCATTAAAAGCACGGCGAATGCTCCCGGGTGCAGTAGAGCATCCATGGAGAAAAAGGAAGCCTTAAAGAGGCAACCTCGATAAATCTCGACGAGGGTTCTCCGTACCCGAGATTCAAGATGACGCGAGAAAAGTGCATTGTTAGGGAAAGTCCACGATCGAATGGACCAGACTCGGCTTTGTGATCCTGCCGGGAAATCATTCTCCTCCTCTCGCCTTCTACCTCCGTCGAGTTTTCACGCGCGGGCGTAATGTGTTAGGCGCTTCTGAACATTTTTAGCGTTAACGACATTTTTAGAGTGCATTTCTCTGAATAATAACTTTGTTATTTGAGATCAAATTTGTGCTATGGTTTTTAATTAATGAGTGAATTTGTTAGGTATAAGTATGCAAAAATTGGGAAATGCGAATTTCTCATAATTTCGGAGTGATTTGCGAAATTTTGGGGATCGTAATTTCCGAGTAATTTGCGAAATTTTTTGGATCGTAATTTCCGAGTAATTTGCGAAATTTTGTGGATCGTAATTTTTTAATAATTTGCGAAATTTGGTGGATCGTAATTTCTGAGTAATTTACGAAATTTTGTCATCGTAATTTGCGAAACTTTGTCATCGTAATTTGCGAAACTTTGTGGATCGTAATTTTTGAGTAATTTGCGAAATATTTTGGATCGTAATTTCTGAGTAATTTGCGAAATTTTATCGATCGTAATTTCCGAGTAATTTGCGAAATTTTGTGGATCGTAATTTCTGAGTAATTTGCGAAATCTTGACGATCACAATTTTTCACAAAAAGTAAAGAAAGTGAAATCTTCTAAAGGTAAGTTAAACCATCACAGCTACTGAAGACCCACGCGAGATAAAATTCACATTATAATTTTCAATTAATTTCCCTTTCACGCTTAATTACCATACGAATCAATTTATTATCTATACGCATGCAAAAATCGAAAATTGCGAATTTCAACTTACGAATCGTAATTTTCGAAATTGGTCATTCGCAGTTTCTCAAATTACCAAAAATCTTCAGCATCAGATTTCTGAAAGAGTCAGAAATCTTCAGCAACAGATTTCCGAAGGAAAAGCAAAAAAAAAAAAAAATTGAAATCTAGTAAAGATAAGTTAATTCGTCTCTGCCATTGATGCGTTCATTTCCGTTTCTCTCGAGGGAGAACGTGTGCTCTCTTCCAGGAAGTAAACGCATTCCTAGAGGAATCGATACAAGAGATCGTTCCACCCTTTGATTCAAGGGTCCATCGAGAAACAGGGGCTACTAATGGTTACCAAATGAACTGCTCGAAAGCTCTCCTGGTTCGTTCCTCGTTTCTTCTCGAAGCACTTCTATCAACGACAGATGTTCCAACGTAGGCTACACCCTGCTCTTTAAGTCAGCTGGCGACCCGTTTCGACGATGAAAATTTATTTTCGCGAAGGATGAACGTGCTCAGACGAGAGAGCTGGATTAAACGAATGCCCCTCGACGCTTTATTACTTTTCGAAAGTTCGAGAAACAGAAGTATATACTTTGTCGGTAGCATCTTGTAGTGAATATTTATACACTTCTTTCCTTCTGCATTTACGAGTAGAGAAACAGGAGAGTCTTGAACTGGAAACGTCGAATATTAAACTTCTCCTCTCGATAATTGTAAAAATTGTATTCAATTCGAACCCTAAAGCACTAGCGTAAAAATTTTCTTTCTGCACTTTCACTTCGAAAATATTATCCAAAGTTGAGTTTTATTTGGAACGTAAAATAGAGAATTTTCAAAATAAAAAAATTCAAGTATTTAACCCTTTGCACACGATGGCCATTTTTCTATAAGGAAGCAGCAAATCAGAGCTTGTTTGCTCGACAAAATTACTGAAATTTTTCTGAACTAACAGAAATGAACCGTGCATATATTAACGAATAAAACTATAATATTTTACTTCGATATATAGTGTATTTTGATGTTACACCAAGACCTTGTAACACTTCGTTAGAAGTTGGTTCTTTCGAACAGTGTATTTCAAGACACTTAACACATGGTGAACAATTTACGGAGGACCATAGACCTGCTGTCTTGGAAAATGTCAGGAGTGCCTCCATGGTAAATATAATAGTAATGCCTCTCGAGTGCAAAGGGTTAAACTTGAATAACAAATTTGATCGAAACTCCAAAATTTTTACAGCGTATTACATATTAATACTAACGCGACAAATAAATTAAGGCTAATTCCAAATTTACTTAATTTAACATATTTAGTTCCAGTTCAAAGTTAATTCCAAATTTCTCCAAATAATTCTATCCTGAAATTCCAGCTTTCCTACGAAAATCGCCGGCGACTTTTCTCACAGCTGAATAAAAGAAGTTCCTCGGAGGTAACTTGGATCCATGTTAAGGCCAGCGGAGACCGCGAAGCGGGGATCAAGGCGGAGAAGCGATCAAGATCACGAGGAATGGTAATGCGCGTTGAGGAGGTGGAATTACGAGGCATAAAAAGCACGTTTCAGGGTGGATGCGTCTCGACTGGTTGAACTCACGAATTTCCACGGGGACCCGAGCACGTGCGTACGTTAGGCTCGTGTAGCCGCGCGCCATTAAGTGGCCGCGACTTCCGGTACGCGAACCTCGTCGAACCTGCACGTGCTCCTGGGGTGTTCACGCACCTTGCTTCCGTGAGCACCGAACACACGTGTATCTCGATCTCTCTTGGATATCGCATAATTCCTCGTGTGCACTCTTTGTGTCAGTCTTTCCAACTTTTCTTTCTCAATTTCAACATCTTCCAGGCGTTCTTTGTTTAGCTGAATGTCTTTCTTATTTTGCGGTTGTTTGTGAAATTTCCTGCTTTGTTTCTTATGGTTTGAAAGAGGGGAAGTGACTAATAATGATAGTGGAAAGGTTAGGTTTCAGACTAATATTGGAAAAATTGAAATTCTCCTTTTTCTTCAAATATTCCAGTGAAAATTGGAAAGGTTGGGCTTAAAAGTGATATATTTTTGTAATTTTTAGTAATTTCTTGCTTTGTTTTTTTAGCTTTAAGGCAGTGAAAGTGACTCTAGTGATACTGGAAGAGTTCAATTTAAAACCGATATTTGAAAAATTGAAATTCTCGTTTTTCTTCAAATATTCCAGTGAAAATTGGAAAGGTTGGGTTCAAAAGTGATATATTTTTGTAATTTTGTGAAATTTCTTGAGCTTTAAGGCAGCGAAAGTGACAAATAACGATACTAGAAAAATTAGGTTCAAAAGATTTGAAAGATTGAAGATTTTACTACGTAATAAAATTTGGAATTTCAACATCTCCGTGGATCATTCAGATTTGCAAGCTTTTGCAGACTTCGACGCTTCTCCCCTTTATCTCAGATATCTCAGAAACTGCACTAAGATAAGTTCAGAATTTTCTCTCGAATATCAAGATTCGAACAAAAGCGACTAGGAAAGGAACGGAAAACCCGGTGGAAATCTCTCCCGCGATAGCGTTCAGGTAGGTTGCACCAATGACGTGAGTTTCCGGGCCGTGATTCAGCCTCGTTTCCGCCCTCGTATCTCTCCAACAGGAAAAGCTCGAAAAACTGCCAAATACCTGAACGGCAAAAGGTACGTTCGCAACTAGATCACGAGGAACTTGTCTAAACAAGAGAATCTAATCAGCAAAACCCTCTGTATCTAAATCCTGTAAACATCACCAATAACACTGTTACCGGGTCGAAGGAAGAACCTTTGCATTTTCTACAAAATCCCACGTACTATCGTTAGAAATGTATTTTCTACAGAATGAGAGTAATTCTGTGAATTTCATTTATCGGAAAGAAATTGGAAAATTATTCAATTTAAATTTAATAAAAAACGATAAATAATATTAAATTTAATAAAAACTTGAGAAATTACGGAGCTTTCTCAATATTCACCTAACTTGGCACTATCCGATTACCATTTATTTAAATTCCAAAGTCACGCGAATGGAAAAGAAAATCATAACCCACGAAAAAGTTGACAATTTTGTTTAAAATTGTTTAAAAACCAAGCAACGAAGTTTCCGTAAAGAAAGGATCGAAGAAAACCTGTAGAGCCTTGAGTGAAAGTAACAGAGTCCATCACAGATCAAACACGTCCATTTCCGTAGAAACAACATCGGTATCTAACAAGATAAAGCCACAGTATCACCCAAAATCCAACAAACCATCACACTCCGACGTACAGACGATTCATCACCGAGCAAACTCTCCGAGAGAAGCGTAAGACAAAAGCGGAAGATTAACGAAGAGAGCAAGGGAAAAGGACGTTGTTCTATTTACCAGAGACTTAAGTTCAACTAGGCGATAGGGAGTGATTAGCGTTGTTCCATGTGGATAGGCTCGTCTGTCGTTCTTATCTAAATCCGCGGATATCAGAATATAGCGTCGAAGGGCGTTCAAGTTGCATGAATGGTCGTTTCTAGGAACGGACACAGGGCCGTGGAAACGGTGATCCTTTAAAATAAGAATGGTTCTAACCGATTAAACGGTCCAGCCAGCTGACAGGGCACGCGGAACCAGCGGTAAACCGGTTCGCGAAACGCTTGTGGGAACAAAGACGGGTTTCATTCGCGATGCCGTGACGTCACGAGCCGAGCAGAAAGTGGGTGGATGGGTGTGAACGCACACAAACGTCTGGACCAGTCAGTGAGGACGGTCAGTGATCGGCCTGCTCGAGGAAGCTGGCTTAAAGCTGGCTGGCTTCTTCTTCTTCTTCTTCTTCTTGTTCGTGACGCGAGCAAGGATCCTTTACGATGGAATTGACGAAGCTCTGATCATTACTGCGGCTTACCATCGCGTCGAGGAAACGCGTGAATGATTTGGATTGTATTTTTTTTTTTTTTTTTTCAAGGGGAAACTGACGAAGCTGTGCGATCACTATGGCTGACGATCCTGTTGAGGAAACGCGAGAATTTGATTTGGATTGTTGTATTTCCTTTTTAAGGGGAAACTGACGAAGCTGTGCGATCACTATGGCTGACGATCCTGTTGAGGAAACGCGTGAATGATTTGGATTGTTGTATTTCTTTTTCAAGGGGAAATTGACGAAATTGTGCGATCACTATGGTTGACGATCCTGTTGAAGAAACGCGAGAAGGAAACGCAAGAATTTGATTTGGACTGTTGTATTTCTTTTTTAAGGGGAAATTGACGAAATTGTGCGATCACTATGGCTGACGATCCTGTTGAAGAAACGCGAGAATTTGATTTGGATTGTTGTATTTCTTTTTCAAGGGGAAATTGACGAAATTGTGCGATCACTATGGCTGACGATCCTGTTGAAGAAACGCGAGAATTTGATTTGGATTCTCTTTTTTTTTTTTGAGGTAGAAAGTGTGTTTTTTGAGCTAGGTTTTTGATTATATTTGTGGAAGAGCTTCTTGGAAATGGAAGATTGTTTTATTATTTTATCTGTGTGAATAGTAAGCTGTGTTATTGCCAAGAATTGGGTTTATGGGTTTAGGTTTCATTGTTCAGCTGTGAAATACCTTAATATTACCAAGGATTAGATTTTGCTTTCACTATTCAGGCGTGAATTAGCTGTTTCAAAACGAAGGATTGTTGCATTATTTTATGTGTGTCAAACAGCTTATTCTTACCAAAGATTGAATTTTGGGTTTCATTATTCAGGCGTGAATTAGCTTCTTCAAAAAGGAACATTGTTTCACTGTTTTATGTGTGTCGAATAACTTATTACTGCCAAGGATCAGATTTGGGCTTCGTTATTTAGGTACGACAAAAATGGAAGACTGTTTCGTTACTTTATGAACAGTAAGAAATGAGTTATTTCGTCGACAAGTAGAGGAGAATTGATTTTCTGTTTGTCAGAGACTCTCGAAGCTTCCACTGTGGGTGTCTGGGAATGATAATTCACACCAGACAATGGAAGCCTCAAAAATGTCGATTAACGAGAAACAGAGGACCAACTCCCATTACTGTCTTCACTTAGAAACCCATAAAACCATCATCCTTCGCGTTCATCCCTCTTCAACAGTCTTAATCACAAAATCAAATAGAAAATCCAGGATAATCACCTAGAAATCTCGCAGAATCCTCACGAATCACCCTAGGATCCCCTAAAACCCAAGATTAATTCCAAAATCGATGCACTTCGAGGAACCGAAAAAATTCCAACGTCTCCAACGAGAATCAAGATCGACTTGGCAGGTTATTGTTCGATCAGATCGATTCGATCGATGCTCGAATTACGCAACGATCGTTGGAATTTCGTCACGACAGTCAGACAGCTCACCGGGTTCGACCTTAAACGGCACATGAGTCACGGTTTGTCGCAGGAGGCCTTTTTCCCCGTCTAGGAAGCCAGCACACCAACAATCCTGAAACACGTGTCGATCCGCGTTTCTCTCTCTCTCTCTCTCTCTCTCTTCACCTGCGATTCTCGCCACGACGACGTGATTGCAACTGAGAATCTCTGCTGCAGGGAGAGCCGAGTGATTCACCGCGGCAAAAAGAGGAGGAAAAACCACGAACGAGCGAAGCAACGAGAAACGGAGGAGAAATAACCCGCCGCGTATCCCGGGAACTTTGCTCGATCACCTTTCGTCCACTATTCGAACCTTGCACTTTCGAATTTCCCGCCATTTATTTCCCCCGAATTTCGAAAAAAAGAAATTTCCAGTCGTTCGAACTGTATTTTTCGAATATGTGCAAACTTTCTAGCGTTCGGAGAATCGGAGTTTGTTGTCGTTTCGCGACCAGTTTCACCAGATTTTGCTGGTCATTGTCTGCAAGAGAGTGGCCGCTGCTGCTGCTGGTCGAAGTTTGTTGCGTTCACGGGAATGGCCTTCGTGAAGTTGCTTTTTTTTTTTTGGCACGTCGTAGTGCGTGGAATGATTCAGTCGCTTTAGGAAGAAAGAATCGCGAGTATAGCGGTGAGGCTTGGTTCAAACGTTTGCACGAAGTTTGATAAAGGATTAGGCGAGAACCAGCTGTGTAAACAAGTTCGAGGAAGTATGTGTATGTGTATTTTAATAAAATGACAGTGAAATCTGGAGGAATCTGCGACTTTCCTCTCGGAAGTTCGCAATTCCGAATGAAAAGATTCCACTGGACCTGATTTTAAAACGAACAACTGCTCGAGGTGGAATCTTGATTACATATAAATTAATCATGAAACACGCTGTTTTCGCGTGAAACAAGACCCTCCGTTTAATATTAAACAGAAATAAAAATTTAGCAATTTTCTTCAGTCCCCATGTTTCTCACCTGCCAATTGTTAATCAAAGTTCTGATTATCGATCCAGAGTCTACAGTATTACGAAATTATCTCTGAAAACCATTTGAACACTAGCCAAAAGGCAATATCGAGATAACTTCAAAAACTGAAAATCAGTAAAATCGACAGATTTAATTCGATCAAACGTCGATCGAAGACTATTCGAAATCGCGATATTCTTCCTTCCTTCCTGCAACCATCGTCAATTCCCCCCCGTCCCTGTCGATTCTAATTTTCCATAGTCGACGGATCCGCGGTTCCTCTCTATTCAGCCGGATCGAGAAGCAGCTCGATCGAAAGTAAGCCCGTTCCATGGGTTTATTGTCCGGATAATGACCGTGCCGTGCGATTCGAGATCCGAGAGAAGAAGCCACGCCGTTCGTTGCAACGTGAGCCACAGGTAAAAAGGCACAGCGCCGAAAATTTAAAGGCTCGTCAGCTGTTTCGGATGGCCGTGCTTCTTTTGCACAAGGAAACGGAGAACCTTGCGCCCCTCTTTTATCCTCCTCCTCGTTCCTCTTTCTTCTGTGCGACAGAAGGAAGGAGGGCCGGTGGTAAGGGAAGAATTAGGATACACGAGGGTTGACCAAGAAACAGCTGCTACACCCTGTTAGAGGAAGAATGATCGCGCAGAACGTGAATTCTGTCAGACGATCGTGCTACGGCCTGTATACTTTTCGAACGGAGACACCGCCTGTGCGGGCATTAAAGTCACCGGCCGGGACGCGTTCAGCTACGGCGCTATATTTTCGAATTTCGACCGTGCAATTCTTGCAACGTTTCCAGATTTACTGGCGTGGGATGAAAGAGCCTCTGTCTGAGCAGAGGTGACCGATGGATGTGAAAATATTGACGCGGAGGGGGGGAACGCTTAATTTAATTTCGCTTCTTGTGAAACTTAGTCGCAGAAAAAGAAAATTCTATTTCAAAAGCTTCTGAGCAAATATTCATTTTCGTAATTTAGATACTTAGAATAATTACGTGATAAAGTAATTTATATTGTACAAATTTCAGAGGAAATTGTAGAAATTCTTTTTTACACTATATGGATACTTTCAATTTGTAAAAATATTCGAAGTATGAGAGAATGTCGGATAGGAAGGGAACTATTTTGAGCTTGAGTTTATAGGGATCTTGCAAGGAGGGGGAAAAAAAGAAATTTTTGCTTTGTTCGTTGATCAAGTGAAACACAGGGAGACAGATTTTTCGATACGTCCAAGAGAGGAGAGAGTATAAAAACACAGGCGAGAGTGATGTTTTATGGAGTGCACGTGTACGGTACGTTCGATGGAAAATGTTTAAAGGAATACGGTTCAAAGACCTCCCACAAAGTGCCACGCGAAAAGGCTCGCTAGGTTGTGCGCGCGCGCGCACAGCGTTGGTCTCTTGAACCCCCTCCATTAAGAAAAACTTGTTGACACGTAAAGGCGAGCGACCAAGCAAGAGAAAAAGCGAGAGATGAAAAATGGAACAGCTGGGACCTTTAACCTGGTTCCAAACCGAAGAAGGATCGTTAAATTTTCGAATTTCGAGCGTCGCAGCGAACCTCGAAAGACAGATCTTCGTCTATTTTAACAGTGAAGTTGTGCTTTGGAAAAAATACTGAACACTGACAGCATTTTTTTATATATATTTGCGTAACGAACAATTGTGAATTTGGTTTTGTTAATCGACGGAGAGAAATGTGAAAAATTATGTTTGTTGTCGATTGCTAGAAAAGTGTAGTGAAATTAGAAAATTCCTGATTTAATTGTGCGCGTTTTTGTAAAAAAAATAGTTTAGATGTAAAAAGTTGAGAAACACTGATTCAGAAGGTTGAAGGAACATCCATGGAACAGCTCTAGATTTCGATCGATTGATTAGAGTGGAATGTGAATGAGTAGAGAGAGGTAGAAGAAGGGCTTCGTTGTACGACTTGTGACGCAACGACTTGTTTCGATTCTTCAAAACTAAATCACTCACGTTTTTATGTTTCAACACTTCAATCAACGTGTTTTCTTTCCTTGCGCTCTAATTCAATTACACACTACAAACGTGCAATTTGAATCTTCCAAGCTTCGTTTCACGTAACGTGGTTAATACAGGACTCGAGATACTCCGGTGCTCGAAAAGTACAGAAATCATTTTTAGCTCAAGCACAAGTGTTAGATTAATTTCGATATTACCATTTCCTTGGATATTTTCCTACTTTTTGCATAAAATGGCGTAAAAATTAGACACACCTTAATTTTTCCACAAAATAGCCAATCACCACTGTGTTAACGTAACCTCAAATTCTTCAATTTCTCTTTTAACTAACAAATAAAATCCACAATGCAATCCAAAAAAAAAAGCCTAAAAAATCGCTTCTTTAACCTCAGTCTAATTTAACTAACAAATAAAATCCGAAAAAATCGCTTGTTAACCTCAGCTTTAACCATAGATTAATCAACAACAACCATCAACCCTAAACGCATTCACCAAAAATCTCGTCGCCCAAACAACTCGAAAGAAAGTCGCCCGCAGCCTCTCAGATTCGACCCAGAAAATTCCAAAAACAAAAAAAAAAAAAAATGAAAAAAAAATTGAAGCAGTGAGAAGGGTAGATTTTTCGAATAATCGGCCGCGACCCAGACTCCGACGAGGGCCTTTGTCCGCGTCCGTGCATTGTTGCATCTGAAATTCGTGAAAGATTCGGTGGCGCGGCGTGGTCGCGGGGGAGGAAGTCTGACTGGCTGGCGGAAGACAAAAGTTGGCCGAGAGGGAAAAAGAGGCATGGAAGAAGGGAGTAGGAGGAGAGTTTCCACTTGGCGAAAGCTGTCGCCGACAATGGGGAGCGTTCTTAGAAAGAGGCTCGTCGCGCGACCGGGAACAACAGATATCTGATGAGAACGGGGTGCACGGGAAACGTTGAAGGGTGACGAGCGAAAAAGGGGAACGAACATGCGCTCTCTCTCTCTCTCTCACGTGGGCAAATCAACCATTGAGGGAAAAGTCGGTCAACAAGGAACGCGACGATACGGATTCGTGACGAAGCCACGCGGATAAGCGCGACAGCTCCGGGACGCTCTCTTTGATTTCCTCGACTGGAGATTCTTTCGGTGTTTTCTCGCCAGGCCAAGGCGCTCGTCGAGTCGAAGGGTTGTTTAATTGTCACGCTCGAGAGCAGGAGAAACTACGAATTTGTCGCTCCCTGAGATGTGTAATTGTGACACTCGAGAGAAACGAAGGCTGGATTGTTTTGTGGTGTATAAATATACTTGAGGATGAAGGTTTCGTGTGTCGGAGTGTGTAACTTTAGAAAGGGAAGTAGAAAGAGTATATGTAAAATTTGGGGTATATACGTCTTGAGAGAACCAACCCTTCCGCTTTAGAGATGCGAGAATCTTAAAATCGCCAATGAAACTTTGAAAAATAATATTCCTTAAATATTAAAAATATCGCGTATTTGTACCGATATGAATTTAATTTTCTAATTACGTTTTGCTTATATAAAAATTCATTTTCGAAAAGTCACTTCGTAATTAATCATTTTGACCCGGCTGGTAGTTCCAGGGACAACTGCTTAAAGCGTCTTCTTCTTTCTTATACACTCAAGATCTCTGGGTCAAAAATGACCCGGAAACATCAAGCGTAACAATTTCCCTCAATGAACTTGACAACGGCAAAAATTATAAAGAAAAAAAGGCAACGGGTCAAAAATGACCCAAAGACTGCACTAGGGTTAAACAAACAGACTAAAACGATTTCTCACACATTCCAAATGCACCAAAGACAGCGGAAACAACTTGAAATTGGACTAAAGTTCCCTCTAAACAGAGGTATCACCCTTCAATATCGGAGAAAGGGTCGGAAATAAAACGGTGGAACGATGATAAAAGGACGAAACGAGCCCCTAGCCTAAATATCCCTTTGGTTTTGTCTCCGCTCGGACTGGCAAATCACCCATTGAGGGAAAAGTCGGTCAACGACGACGAGCGGCAATCGCGACGATACAAATCCACCCCCGGTGACAGAGTCGCGGATAAGCGCGATACCTGGCCGTTGTTCGCCGTGGAACGACGACGGAAACGGGGGACGGAGGGAGGTCTTGTGGGCGAAAATAACGGAGGAAATGACGACTCGAGCCGGAGGACTCTCTTTCAACGACCTACTTTCCATTGTGACTCTGCCTCGCCAGTCCTGTTTCTGCACCAACGGAAGGAGAACCACCGTAATGGAATATTAATATTGAAGTTTGTCGGAGAACTTCTGTCCACAGGGTTACGCCGCTCTGAGCTGCTAAAGGAAGAGAGAAGCCTCTCGATGGAGGGGAGAAGCATTTTCTCGGATATTCCTTCGTCGTTTCGAGATCTCCTTGATTGTTCGACGTGCCCCGCTCGGGGTAATGTGTGCAGACGGTAATGAGATGATGATAACGGGACTGGAGATCGTGTGTCGCCGGTGTACTTTTGAAGTATCGTGGAAAGATTGTTGTTTTTAATTTACGACGAAAAATATGGAAATTGCCATTAATACCAGAAAGGATTCTCGCACCGAATTAAGATTTTTGTAATTAATTTTTTGCACTAAATTACTCAATTAATTTCATTTAGTATTAAATCGAATCTAATTCTATAATTTATATTTTAATTTAGTGTTAAATTGATGAATACTAAATTACTCAATGATTTATTTTCTAGACCTACGACTCGTGTAACGCAAACACGTTAAATTCTACTTATGAAAAACAATGAACATCGACTTAGTATGTTTTTAACATTTTCTATGTTTATCTTAAACTAGACAATGTTCGTTTAGACATGATCTATTGCACTACGATTCACGCGTGTTATCTAATTCTCGAGTGAAAATTCGAAGACAATAACGTTCCTCCGATGCGGCGCAACAATTAGAAAAGAATAAAGAAACTGCAGAATTTGCAGCAATTGTAAAACGTGAACCTGACCATCGATCCTTTCTCCAATATTTAAGCAGGAGAGAGTATTTATAAAACATTCATCCTTTGTCTCATTAGCGGACAGAACATTTACAGCCAGCTGGCATATAGGTTATCGGATTTTCCGGAAATAGCCGACAATCTTTAACGTCCTCGAGATGGGAAAGTGGATCGTGGAAGTTGCTAAGAATACTCGATTCACTTCTATTCAATGCTCTTCGATGCCGATATCCCGGCCGTTCCGCGTCCTTCCGATATCTCTCCCGATGCAACGACGAATCGACGTGTCCCTGAGCTGAACTCGAAATTAGGGAAGGGAAAGTGGAAGGACGAGAATAGAAAGCACGTATTCCCGTTTTAAAGCTTCCTCCATCCACCGGTCGAGTTCGATTTTCTCGTTTCAAGTTAAAGGACACACGAGTAAATAACTCACGATTGGAAAATCATCGATACCTGCTTCCTCTAGCGACCTTACTCGTATTCCTTTCAAATTTCGTTTCAGGTTAGGTTTACTACATTCGGTTAAGGTTAGATTGTTAAGTTGAGGTTAGGTTTGCTTTAAGGTTATCAAATTAATTCTAGGTTAGCTTTGGTTTGACGTTACCAAATTGAGGTTAGGTTTTGGTTTAAGACTACTAAGTTGAGGTTAGGTTTAGTCTACAGTTAATAAATTGAGGTTAGTTTCGGTCTAAAGTCATTAAATTGAGGTTAGGTTTACTCTGAAGTTATTAAATTGAGGTTAATTTTGGTGTAAAGTTATTAAATTGAGGTTAGGTTTGCTCTAAAGTTACTAAATCGAGGTTAGTTTTGGTCTAAAGTCATTAAACCGAGGTTAGAATTGCTTTAAGGTTACTAAGTTGAGGTTAAGTTTGCTCCAATGTTATTAAATTAAGACGAAAGTGCACCAAAGAGCTGGAATATTGTTATTTCGAAAACGCCTATAAGCGGCAATAGAAATGAAAGAGTCGAGAGGGTTAAGCTAAGTAAACGGCTACAAGTAGCTTGTAGCTCGTTGAGCTGCGTCACTCCTGTTTTTTTTTTTTTTCGTTTTTTTTTATATTTTATCTCGAGAACCTTTCACTTCAACGCTACGTGGGAAAACAGCGATTAAAAATAAAGGAAGCGGCGGGAACGTTAACGATCCCGTAGACGAGTTCCTCCTCGGTACCATGCAGCCTTCTAACGACCTTCGAACGCATTATCATTAAGGGTTGAATTAAATTATTCATTTGTCTTGAGAGATCGACCGTGTTTATTAAGCTTCGCCTTGATAACGTGCAATTTCCACTGTTAATGAACGAAATCCTCCATCCCCCCACCGGTTTATTTTTCATATTTAATTTCGACGAGTTTCCTTGTGCAATCGAGGAGAAGATCAGAATTCTTTTCGTCTCAGCTGTGACAGCACGTCTCAAAAATCGTGAATTTCGAGGAAAAATAAATCCAAAAGTGAACTATTTTTATCTGAAAGATTTTTACCGAAAATTAATATTAAAATTATATTACCGAATAAGTACACCAACCCTCAATACCAAAAAAACTATTAGCTAAATTGCAAAAAAAAAAGAAATATTTTCATTGCAAAATGGTTGACAAAAAATTTCAAAGAAATTTCCTGAAAAATTGACTTTTCTCAGTTGTGCCACTATTCTACCGAACCAACGATAATTAAATTATACGAGAAATAATTTGTAGTACTATCTGGATTAACCAGAGAAATATCTTTTCCAGAGAAATCACAGTGTTTACAGGGAGCAAAACGAAGCGACGCACGTATGCAGAGAAAGGAGAAGAAACGTGGCGTGACTGTTGCAAAATATATTTAGAAGGCAAGAAGAACATTGTGAACATTGTGTTCCGACAAAGGGTCCTCGGGTCCTCAGTTCTAATTTATCGCAAGCAGAAAGTTGCATTTTATCTCGAGATTATCACGCGTCTCTTTGAGGAAGTACCGACGACTAACGAACTCGCCGCTGTGCACTCGTAACTGGGTCACGCTTTTCTTAAAACGACTGCCCAATAAGACTCTCCGTAATAAAACCAAACATTCCACGCTTCTTATCAAAAACCATCTCTGAAGAAAGAAAAGGAGAAAAATTCGAGAATTTTCACCGAATTTCACTTAATTCATTTACCCGTCGATAGTCTAATCTGTAATGGATAGTAAACTGACATCGATTTTTGTTCGAGTACTCAAGCGTGACATTTTATTCACGAAAGGTTTAAACAAACAACTGTGATATCTGCGGGATACAAAACTCCATCGATCGCATCCTGATAACCTGCCCAAAGTACAATATGAAAAGGATCCAACATAACTTGCCGAATTCACTGACCATGCTTCAAAAAGAAGATTCAAGTAAAAAAGCTATAAACTTCTTGAAAGATATTGGTTTATACCACCTACTATAGACTGACACCACCGAATAAACTCACTGTGGTCACTAATAACCTCAGAAGGTGTATGTGACCTTAATCACCCAATAAAAAAAAAACAGGTTCAGATACCAAAATTGTACGAAAGAACCCACAATACCATCTTTAATTTAAAAAAAAAAAAGAAAAGAAAAAATTGCTGAACAGAGAAAAGTATTTAAAAGAAAGAAAAGGAAATCTCAAATTTCCACTGAATTCAAACTTAATTTATTTATTTATCGATCATCATTGGTCACGAAAGGGTTAAAGAAACACAGATCCTCTGAATGAACCTAATCCTATCAAAAACGAAAAATCGAATTTTTCCGAATTTTCAAAAATTGAAATTCTCGATGTTTATATTACCCATTGTGTAATACGCCGTCGTTACGCAACTTTTCCGCGTTTTCACTCTTTCGTTTCGTCGCAACTTCCTCACCGTCACCCTGTCCGCGTCGATTTTCCCCGCTTCGTGCCACCGCTACACGACAACGTGAAATGCATCGCGCAAAATCGCTCGTTTCAGGACGCTGCACTTGCACGACGACGGTGCAGCACTTACACAGAAACGTTAGACGCGTGAGAGCCACGACGTAGGTACTGTTACAACATCGGCATGCTCCTGTTCCGTGCGACAAAAGCGTTGGCCACCCCTCGTCCAGGCGAACGAGCCCAGGACCGGTTCCATAAGGAAATTACCACCAGCTTAATTTCACCGGTTGACTACGGTGCGCGAGTTATGTCAACGCTGCTTACACCCAGGGTGATGTACGAGCCTCAAACTCGGAGTAGTTCGAGTGTATATATACGGACAATGAGTCAATGGCTATACTCGACGAAGCTTTGACAGAAATTTGTGGGCAACGTCGATGATATACTCGCTATAGATTGTGGTGTACCTGAGAGAGAGCGAAAGGTGTGATTGATAGCCAGGGAGAATTGGAATTCTCGGAGGTAGTTTTCAAGGGTGACAAATTTTTGGAATGTGCAAGTTCGAGAGATTTTAATTTCCGGTTGAATGTAACGAGTCGATGGCTCGAGGTTTCAGAAATTTGCGGGCAATATCGACGGTTAGTTGCTAAAGATGGACGGTGGCCACGATTGATGGCCAATTGTAAGGAAAATTGGAATTTTTCGAAATTATTTTCAAGGGTGAAAAATTTTGGGAACATTGACATTCGAGAGATTCTAGTTTTCGGTTGAATGTAACGAGTCGATGGCTCGAAGTTTCAGAAATTTGCGGGCAATATCGATGATTACTCGCTAGAGATCGACGAAGGCTAAGAAAAATTTTGGAAATATTGAAAATCGAGAGATACGAATCTTCGTTTGAATGCAATTCTCCGAGGTTTCAGAGATTTGCGGACAATGTCCGTGATTACCCGCTAGAGATCGACGAAGGTCGAGACTGGTTAACACGGAAGAATTGGAATTTTTCGAAACTATTTTCAAGGGTGAAAAATTTTGGAAATACTGAAATTCCACGAAACTTTGACAGAAACTCCCCGAGATTTGAGAGATTAGTGGACAATATCGATGACTACTCGCTATAGATCGAACTTAACGAAAAAATTCATGAAATATCGAAGTTCGAGAGACTGAAACTTAGTATTTTCGATTTAACAAGAATTCGACAATTTTTCACGAATTTTTAATTCGAAAAACAGTTTCCCTACCGGAAACGCACTTCTCAAATTCGCGCACTCAACGTTTCTCTTCACCATTACCTCGAGGAGTTAGATAATTACAAGGCCCAGAGAAGGAGCTCTGAAACTTTCGATAGACGTACGACTGGGTTTATTGATCTCTTGTTTGCGCCCTACAGAAACCTCCGAAACTACTTAAACCCAAATTTCACAATTCCTCCCAAGTGAAACCTACTAATTAAAAACATCCCCCCCTCGTTCTTCCGCCCCAAAAACTAGAATCCCTCAAATCTAACCCAATCCCCAAAAAGTCCTCCGAAAAAGAAAACTGAAAAATCCTTCAACCCCCGAAAAAAGAGAATTGAAAGGTCGCGCACGAAGCGCCTAGCAACCGCAGAGAATCCGCGGATCGTTCGTCGTTCGAATCGCGTGGTAGGTAACGTACCACCGGACGAACGGAAAGAGAGAGAAAAACACAGAACAGAAGAGAAGAATTTTCCGAAAAAGAAAGAAAAGTGGGGGTGTGGCTCACCTAGGCCAATCTTGCGCTTCAGCTTCTTCAGCACCTTCATCTTGCTGCGCAGCGGTGCTAATATGTTGCAGTCCCCGTTGTTGTTCTGCGGCTGCTGCAGCTCGGTGGCGGATTGCTTCCCGACGGGGTGGTGGTGATGATGGTGCTGGTGGTGCGCGTGGTGAGTCTCGTGATGATGGTGGTGATGGCGGTGGTGGTGATGCTGCTGCTGCTGCTGTTGCACGCTCGCGCCGGGACTGGCGAGGTAGCTGCAGCAGTGACAGGGGTGGCTCTTGCTGCCCTTGACCGCGCACGACGCCCCCATAAATGTAGCCGTGGTGCTCTCGAGGTGACGAGAGCAGCCGTGAGATCCCGGGGGTAGGGAGGCCGGACGAGACGACGAGACTGTGAGACGGACGGAATCGCGGGGGCCGAACGAACACCGGCTGATTCACTGATCGCACATCGAGCACACTGTGATGATATTATATGTAGTCGCGTTTGACTTCTCTTCAAACACGGTTGATATTTGCGCAAAATGTACGATATATATGTATATGTTCAAGACGGATATACAAATGGGGGAAAAAAAATTAAAGACGAATGGATACAAAGAGAGATGTATATACGTGTATATATATATATATATACCGACTTCTCTCTCCAACACACACTGAATATATGTATATATTTATGTATATAAATACGTAGAGATATGTGACTTGATCGAGTAAGAGTGAGAGAGAGATAGATTACAGATACAAAGTCTGAATGTTGTCGTGTCGTGAAAGGTGAAGGATTATTTTCGAACCGCGTGACACGAAGACGAGTAACGCAAGCAACAACGCGCGAATACGAAGCGCTTGCGTGCCCCTCGAGCGGCCAGGGACGACTGAATGCTCGTCGACCGAGCGCCAGAGTATCGCCGAGCCGCGCGCGAGCCATCGACCAATCGCTGACGCGCTACCCCCACCACCGTGCGCCCCGACAGCGGCTACGCGCTTGCGCCAACGCGGGGAGGCCGGGGTGGACTCTACGTTTTCTGCCTTCTCTCGATACGAGACGCGCGGGGTTGGAAATTCGAACTGGTCGCCGACTGCACGAGCATTGATCCTGCTAGACGCGATTACTTTTTCTCTCTCTCTCTCTCTCTCTTTCTCTCTCGGTGTGCGCTTCTGCTTCGCGCCGCGCGGACACACCGAGAGGAAGAGTGTTTTCGAGCCGGACACACGGCTTTTGGCTTGGCTAGACCGACACGCTCCCGGTATGGATTTTTGCCGGAGAGTCGATGACTCGGTTTGGCGCTATCGCGAGATACGCCGCGAGTTTCTATGGAATACTTGAAAATGAAACTGTTCACATTCGGTCAGGTATTCGGGGCCGAGTTTCGAGGAACTTTTTGTTCATTGGGTTTCGGTGGTAATTGTGGTATCGGGAAGTGTTTTTTTTTTTTTTTGGTACGTGCTTGGAATTTTTGGGTAGGTTTGTTGTGTTCGAGTGTAATTTCTAGGTTAGAATTTGTAATTCTCTACACTTGGAAAATTCTTTTATTCTTTCTATATGCAAGGTGTCTATAAAGTTTCGATCCATTTTAGTGAAAATTCTTGATAATTTCAAAACAAATTTCGCTAAAATGATAAACACACTTTTTCGACATAATTCAACGCGATCTCAGTGGCACTTTTAAAAAAATTTGGAAATGAAGTAATTTTCTCTGGAAATTTGATCGAAACGTTCTCGAAAACCACGAATTCAGTCCTATAATAAAAGAAAAATCAAAAATAAACGAATGTTTCCTAACGACAGGAGAGAATTCGAAAGGCGAAATTTGGCATTAAGAATGATAAATCTGCGGCGCACATTAGAGAATTTTGCTGAACGGTTAGGACGGTTATTCACGTTTCGGCGATCTATCACGATGGCTCGGTTCCGAGAAAACTGGAACACGGTGATACGGTGAAACTTATGATCCGCCCTGGTGATACGGGAATATGTAAATAGAGTCGTAGGAGCATCGTGGGTGAAGCATGGTCGGTATTCTGTGTTGAAAACGGTCCAAATGGCAACGTTTGCGATCATGAATAATGTAGATCGCGGAGGAAGAGTGCGCACCGAGATATCGTAAGTAGAATTCAGAGTTCCCTGGTAAAACAGGACACCAGATGCATCGAGTGCATCGGTACCTACTTCTTAAATTATTCTCCGGGTGTAAACGAATCGTAAAGCCTGCCGATCGAACGAAAAGCAACAATTCTTCTTCCCCTCGCTAATGACAAGATTACAATCCTTCTTCCTTCGTCTCGTCTTCATCTGGGCACGTGAACTTTCTTCTCTCGCGTCTATTTATCAACACCTGATGACACCCTGAAATTATCGAGATTACGAAATATTTATCGGGTAAAAGTTGATTGCACTTAATGACCGATATTATTTGCTTTCCCCTTTTTTCTTCATTTCTTAATTATTACACGTTTTCTGGTTTATCTGTTTATCCGAATGTCGGAATAAATGTGCAACATTTTTGGGAAAATAATAGTTCGAACATCTTTTTCACGATGAAATTATAGGTTGAAACGTGAACGGAGGATTTTTTCTTTTCTTCTTAAATTAAATTAATGCGATTCGCGTTTGGCTGGAATGGACGAGGTAATGAGCAGTCAAGCTGCTCACCGTGACGGCAGAGGCTTGTTTTGGTTTGCCATTTCGAGTTACAGGATCGAAGTACAACGGTAGAAATATCGTGTTTCCATGGGATTCGAGATGCGTTTCTGGTCCCATGACAGGGCAACGACGATCACGTCGGTAGATACGAGAAATTGGACGAGGAGCGAGGAAAATTTTCAAGATAAACCTACTATCTTAGTCGGTGATCTAAATGAGAATTATGACAGGATGCTTTCGAAGGATCGATCAATTTCTATAATTTATAAGAGGCTTCGTCTGTCTGCCACGAAATTTATGTTCCTTATTTTACGTTATTACGCATTTAAAATTAGTCAAACTTTCAAAATAAACTTTATTCAACTGAAGAGGGTCTTCCAGTGTGACGGTTTCAAAAAATCGATTTTTATTTGTTTGCATATATCGAAAGTGCAACTCTTTAAGAATGTACTCCTGAAGTTTTATAGCTGTAATCAATAATTAGTGTGACATGTCAAGGGAGAATCTAAATTGCACTGAAAACTTTAAACGCGTTTTTCTCGGAACCGTGTTTCCTGAAATGGTTGCCACGATCTGGCAAAAACTACTGGACCAATCGAACTCAAATTTTGCACATGTCTTCAGAACATGTGTGGCTATGGTCGGTGGTAGAATTATGCGAAAATATACATTTTTCTGATTTTCAGAGCCTCTGAAAGACGAAAAGAAGTTGAAAAAATCGATACTTCGTATTCAAAGTGTCGTGACTTTTTTAATTTTCAATATTTCTCTTTTAGTCTACTACCGACCATAGCGACATGCATACTAAAATCACTTTTTTAATTTTCAATATTTCTCTTTTAGTCTACTACCGACCATAGCGACATGCATACTAAATAAGAATCAATTGGATTTTTCCTAGTTTTGATAAGCAGAACAGCTCAAATCATGGCAACCAAGGACCTACTTGTTTCACGTGTTCCACAGCAGCCATATTTATTTTTCAAGAAAAAAAATTTGTAATGATTCTTCAAGGACAAGTAAACACATAGGAATGAAGCTCGTGTTAATAACTGTTACCGTTCTTCTGTAATAAATTAGCAAAGAAGGCCTAAAAAACGGCCGTCACACTAGAAGATCCCCTTAATCCTGAAATGTAAGTGCTCCTCTTCGTGTATATTATTTTTTATATTCTTTATTTACATTATGTTACGTTATTATACATTTAAAATTAGTCAAAGCTTGAAAATAAGTTTTACTCAACTTAATCCTGAAATACAAGCATTCTCCTTCGTGTATACTGTACAATAGCTTCAATGGACACTGAGAATACGTGAAAAGTCATTAATCTAGGTCTGAATGAACACTATAAAATGTTGAGTTAAGCATTCAGCTTAGGTTTTCAAAGTATCCTCCTCGAATTCTATACAGGTACCCTTATGACATCGTTACCTTTCGTAAGAGTTAAATAAATTTAAATTACCAAGCTTTATGCATGCCTTGCACTCGTCCAAGTGACGCCAATGCGGGCTGCGGACCTAATAATGAAAATATTTCTGTGTCGTAATATCTGTGCTCCTTTTTTTATCAAATTTTCCACGGTGAAATATTTGTCTCCTTAAATCATCCACACGAGTGAAGAATTTTGATTTCCGAGAGTAATATGTTTTACATTAATTTACATCAACTTATCTCGATGCATCGTCTCTGTGTGTCCTTCGAGACACTTGAAAAGACTGTTCGACTATTTTTCACATAATAGGAAGTTTATAGAAATATTTCTTGCTCAGCAATCTTAAGATTCCCCAAAGTATTGATAAAATTAAACAATTTCAAGGATGCCCAAAATATTAAAAATGTACCATTTAAGG
>NW_017100942.1:613745-620268 GCF_001263275.1 Habropoda laboriosa
TAATTTAAAGAATCCCCAAAATATTAATAATGAAAAGTTTCAAGAATCCCCAAAATATTAAAATTGAACAACTTTAAATATCCCAAAAATATGAAAATTCAAAGTTATAAAATTGTTTGACGCACAAAAGTGACCACAAAATAATTCAGAGTGCATACATATATTTTAGAAACTTTGTCTAGCAAATGTAATTTCAATCACACGATAACTTTCTACAGGAATACAACGGGTGTCCTAATACTCCTGAAGAGCAATGTAGATGGTGGCAATAAATCTGGGAGATCTGAGAGTATAGGAGAAAACAAGAGTGGATGTAATAAACGAAAATCGAGTTACAGTAGAGGTACAGGTAAGTAAATAAGACGGTATGGTGTACGTAACACGCAGGAAACCGCATTGCAGTCGGTGGGAGTCCTTGTATCCTTGGAGCAAGGAGGAAACTCAATTTACGAGCCACTCAGTGGCTGGATAGAGACGCGCCGTCTCGATGCGTGCAGCTTCCAACGGCGACGTGAAACGACATTAAGGACGGAAATTAGATCGAAAGGAACGGTGGATCGATCCGTGTCAGGAATTACCTATTCGAAATCGATACATCGAACGACGCGCGTTCGTCGCGCTCGCGCGGCTCAAGGTCGCAGAAACGTGCCTCAAGGTTGACGTGCTTGAACGGTACCGATGGTTATCGATATGGAACCCGATGGTACATTCAACATGGCGGATCAGGAAGAAGTTGTGGAATTTTGTTGGTATAATTTTTGAAATTTTTTTCACTAATTGAAAGAATTAAAAATTAAAATATATTATAATTTTTCGCATTACTATCAAAATTAAAATTATTTCCAATGAAATTTCTTCGAATACAATGTTCAAAATTTTAAATTATTCTTAAAATCGAAATATATCACAACTTATTAACATAGTTTTTAAAATTAAAAATGTACAGTTTTCTTTCTCCATCTGCTTTTTTTTTTAGAATTGGTAAGTAGGACAAGTTTTACTGTTTCGTTTTTTTCTAATGTAACGAAAAGAGGTCGTGGCCGTAGGGTTATTGATTTTGAACAAGTGTTCCAGTGAATCTGGGACAAGTACATCTGGAAACTTGAAATATCGTATGATCAATGGTTCTTTGTATAATTATTCATGTTAGATGAAAAGTCTACGGGTATTCGCTGAATTAAGTGGTGGTTTGCTTATCTCGCAGGATAATATTCAGTGTACGTAGCATACACAGGGTGATTCTCGTTACAAGAACAAGCTATAGTTAAAAGAAAAGTCGCAAAAACATATTGTCATCTCACATCAATTTTTCACTTCTTTTCAAAAATGAAACTATACCTTTTTCAGGGAAATCAATTCTTCTTAAAATTATTTAAGTACGACAACAACAAAAAATTGAAAATTCCTGTTTCCACACACCACAAAATTGTCCTCTACAATTTTTTCCCCATTTCACTCATAAAAAATTGCCCAACTGAACAAATTCACCCTCTGTAAAAATAAATAATAAATTACCTAAATTAAATAATCGATATACATTAATCTCATACGATATTATTTAATTTATACAATAACTTAAATAATAACAACCACAACGAACTATTCAATTCCCTAAGCACTCTGTAACATAAATATCTGCGAACTCTCTGTAACAATCGCCCAAAGTTTTCACCAATTTATTATCATCACACACGACAGACACATTTTTCAACACAGTCTCGCCTTATTTACTCCGTTACAACTTACGTAAACACGTAACCCGCGTAATTACATAACAATGCAATTTGTTTACACGGCCCCGATTTCACAGCAACAGGTTAAACCGAAAAGGTCCGACGTAGGGGAACGGTTGTACGAGGTCATCGTTTATATCGAAGGAGACATTTTTAGACCGTGATTACCAAAGGGGAGGGTTTGGCCATCCCCCTTCCCTCCGACAGCCGCTATCAACACGCGACCACCACAGCTTTTCACCCCTATTCGATTTCATGGTGGCGTCGCTTCACAAGATGCCCACTGATCCTTAAACCCTGCCTTCCGCCCCTTCGTGTTTCAAGAATGGAAAAAGAAAAACAGGTTAAGCGGGCAAGATGCGTGTCCAATATTATTATTATTATGCACTCCGCTACGATTTACGGCGAGATAACAGCGTGAAATCGCATGAATATTCGGCAAAGATCTTTATTCTAATTTGTCCATTGTCTCATTTCCCTTTACGGTTTTCACGACGCGCCCCGTGAATTTCTTCCCAGAAGTACCATTAATTTTCGCAGATTCTGCGATTAATCGAGAAGTGAATAAATGAGAGAGCGTGCAGAATTTTAATTAAGGGGTATCAAAATATTTTTTTAACTTTTTCAATCGTAAAGAAAGAGACAAGGACCTTCGTGGATTTTAGGATTAACCGAGAAGTTGATGTTGAGAGTGGAATTTGAATGCTTCGGGTGTAACTAATTTTCACTGAAAAAGAGAATATACGTGTTTGATAATTATAAGTAAAATTTTTAAATATTATTGCCCAAGGGATGCAATATTATTGTAAAATTATTAAGCAGTAATGTTACAATAATTGCACTTATATTGTTTCATTCACAAAAATTTAAAATTCAAAGCTTTAAATGTCTAAATATTAGAAAAATATCCTTTGACTGGTATTTTTTCTAAATCTCTTTTCCCACACACTTTGAAACCAATTTCGTTAAAAAGTGAAAAAATTGTTAATTTCTGGTGTGTCAAATTGAAAGAAATTTTCAGCTTTAAAGGGTTAATGGTTGACGTTAGTTATGTAATTCGCCGCTGATTGCAAAAGAGGACTAAAGGCGGAGAGGAGTAGGAAGCGGGCCAGAGTCAGGTTCTCCGAGGATGGGAAATATGCTCACAGCAGCGTAGCTGCGGCTTCCTTTCGCACATCCTTCTCATCCGGACCGGTGTTCCTCTTGCGTAACGATCGTACGCCAACTAACGGAAACCGTTTGTCCGGTCCACGTCGAACTTACTTTCGATCGTTTGATCACCGTCCAGCGGGACTCACTTCCTGTCCGGAACGCTCTGATTATTCGTGCTTTTACTCCAATGCTCCCACCATTTTCCTTTTTACTTCTATTCACTAGCGTTACGTGGATGTCGATTTGAAATGCCGAAGAACGAAAACTATGATCTGTGGAATTTCATCGATTTTCTGAAAATCTAACTTTTCATTTTCTCAGCGAAAAGGTAATCGGAAATTTTGATAAATTTTCCAAACAACGAAATCTAATTTTTCGTTTTCTCAGGGAAAAGGTATGCAATCGTACATTTTTATAATTTTCAAGTTTGTGGAAGGAAATGTTGAAATTCTACACGAGTGTAACGGGTTAATGTTAAAGTAAATGAATTTATTTTCTATCGTGGCTCACGGAAATATTTATTTGGTAAATCGAGAATGTTAAACGAGTAAAAGTGAGTTACTAATACCTTCCACGATAAAATGCACATATTTTGCCAATGCAAAAGTATTTTACCCAATGCAAGAATTAAAAACTACAAACCTACGAATCACGGGAGAACGTCAACTTTCGAAACCTCGCTGTTAAAATTAAAATGAAATACATCGGTTAAAGAATCGGCTAAAAATGAAAAATTGCAATCGTACGAATCACGAAAGAATTTCAACTTTTGAAATCTCGCTGTTAAAATTAAAATGAAATTGCAATCGTACGAATCACGAAAGAATTTCAACTTTTGAAATCTCGCTATTAAAAATGAAATTAAGATTAAAATGAAATACATCGGGTGAAGTATCGGCTAAAAAGTAAAAATCACAATTCTCCGAGTCAGAAGAATTTCAACTTTCGAAACCTCGCTGTCAAACACAAGATAAAGACTAAAAATTCTCCGACGCATCGTGAATTTCTCGATTAATCCTGAAATCACATTGGAGGTGTGAATCAGAAAGAAGGGAAAAAAAAAAACGCTATTTTCTGCCCTACATTGGAACGCAAGTTGGCGTAAATCAATTAAAAGTCCATTTTCCCAATGAGCAAGGTTGTTCCATAGAACTGGAGCCTCGTTACAACGACAGACTCGTTAATCGGTAGACGGTAATTAGAATACAGTGGCTGCTTAAGAGCTAATGCCTGTGCAAAGAAATTACGGAATAATTACGTGAAATCGCGGCACCAGCGGGGCTCTGGTAATTTCGTTCGAGCCAGCTGTTTTTCCCGTGGCCGGCCATTATTATATTTCCAGCATACTTACGCACGTTCAAGAGGACGCATTATTCTGGTGCACGTGAACGTGGGTTACACGCGTGCCCATTAACTGTACGCGACCCAACAGAATATTCACTCGTGAATTTTCATATTTTTCCATCTAACCTCTCCACGTGTGTCAGTTCACCTCATCAATCGCATTTTTTGTTCGAGATAGGTATGCTTGAATATACACGAGTCACGGGGATAGAGAAGTTCGAATGGAAATCGAAGCAAAATTTGTAGTACGTACTCTCGACAGAGATTATTATTATTACTAAGAATTATTGTAACACGAGTGCAAAATTTGGATACAAATTTTTGCTTAATTTTTTTTAAGTGTAAGTTCATTACTGGTTTTAATCTCAAATATTCTGAATAGTGTGAAATTTATTTCTATACTTTTAGGAAATAATTTTGTTAAATTGATCATTTTTGGAGTATCAGGTTGAGAAGAACTTAGCGTTAAAGGGTTAAATCACAAACAGAGCATTTCCTTAGGAATCTTAGGAACTTTCTTTAGTATATTTTTGCAAGGTTTTTATTTTCAACGTAAAATTTATATAAAACTTAGTTTTTAAATAAAAATTGACTTAAATTCTGAGCAAAGCTGGTCGTTTATGGAAAATTTACTTTCTACTCTTTCCTGACAAGTTTCATATTCTACTCTTCTATATTCAGAGCATTTCCTCGGGAATTTTAGGAGCTTTTTTCGTATATTTTTGCAAAATTTATTTGAAAACCCATTTCCTGAATAAAAATTGATTTAAATTCTGAGCTGAGCTGGTCGTTTATGCAAAATTTATTTTCTATTCTTTCCGGACAAGCTTCAGATTCTACTCATTTTTTTCTACCATTCTATATTCACTCTGGACTCATTCCGTGGCACGGTGAAATTAGTGGAAAATTCAGCGAAGAAAGTGCATGGCCGAGAAGGGACCCACGATTACCTACTTTCCGTCAAGTGCAGAAGCATGCACGAATAAGCGAACGTCAATTACGAAAGGGTTGTTCCTCTTTTCCTTTTTTCTTCGATAGGGAACTACTGTTTGAATTATGCTTCCCATTGTTTTCTCCGTCTCTGGAGGTGTGCGTGAAATGCACAGGATGCGTCTAAAGATGCATGACATCCTGCATCGGGAATGTAAACAGGAACGAAAGCGAAATCAATCGATTCGTTGTACCTGTGATCTAATGTGGTGATCAATTTTCCGAAATTATTTCATAAATTCGCAATCTAAATTAGCAGAATTTCATTTTACTTTCACAATTAACCAAATCGACGAATTAACGAATTTTAAATTAATCTCGATTTTATCGGTGTGTTCGGAAACGACGTGAATGAATTTTAAGTTAATTTCAATTTTATCGGTGAGATTAGAAACGATGTAAATGAAATTTTTTTTTTTTGGAAATTGAGTTATGTATTGATTCATGTTGTTCACGTTTAAATAGATCAAAGGAGTGCAGAAATAGGACAAATCATTTTATAGGCACATGAGAAAATGAGGGTAATGATCTACAAAATGAGAGCAGAAACAACACAAGTATTTCATTTAAGATGATTAAGTACTTGATTTATGCGTGTTTTTGTGAATTTGTATTAAAATAAAATCATACCGATTAAGGTTTTCTTCATATTATTTAACATCGTATTAAACGAGTTGAAATTAAAATAGAAATATGATAAAAATATTGTACATTAATTTCTGGAAGGAAAAATAGTTCCTCTTTGTACCTAAAACGTTAGTTAAGAGTGATTTATGTCGTGTCTCACGTGAAGAATTCAATTGTTAAAAATAGTAGATTAGTACAATGCTTGCGTAACTGTTCTGTCGAATGAATGGTTAATAAAATGATAATTTATTCACAGTTTGCAAGGAAATTACATACTATTCCGCGAAAATATGCATTATTCGAGTGAAACGTTACTTTTGTTCACAGGTTCGATATTTTCTTAATGAAACCTTCGTTCCATTCAATTCACCATGCAAAACATCGCGTGGAGATTCCACTGAAAGAGCATTATTAACAAATTTCACCGTACTTATTTATTGTACATTGAAGAAGGTATTTCTGGATTGCATGGAAGATTGAAAAGATCAATTCAGATGTATATTTAGAGTTGAGAATTATGAATTAAACAGTGTTAATCCTTCAATTTATTCAATAAACGAGTATGAAAGAGACTTCCTGGGAATTATAAAATATTTATCGATAAATTTGCACTGTGAAATACATGTACACTATTTCTTCAGCTTTAAAAATTTCCAATTTTACAAATTTAGAAATTA
>NW_017100942.1:620423-622043 GCF_001263275.1 Habropoda laboriosa
TAAAAATTCGCAATTTCACAAATTTAAAAGTGAAAAAATCTTTCAGCTTTACAAATTTAAAAATTGAAGTCTTTTCAACTTTAAAAATCTTTCACTTCAAAAATCTTTCACTTTAAAGATCTTTCAATTTTAAAAATGTTAATTTCACATTTCACCATTCGCGATTAAGTGAATCAGCAAGCATTCGAACCGACATTCAGCAAGGATAATTATCAAGAGTAAGCTGTAAAAGCAAAGAGGTAAATTTAGGTAACTTTCGACCCAACAATCACGCAACTATCCATTTAAGCTTGATTCCAGTGTTCAGAATCGGAAGGAAGCTACCGAATGAGCGAAAGAGGCGCATAAACCGAGTAGCGGCGGCTGGTTGTCTGTAATTTCGGTGATTTGGCCAAGGGACTCGTAAATCCGTGGCTTTGGCCTGGCCTCGAGGAAACGGAGACACGCCTCGGTTGTTTACTCGCGCGCGAGTAGCGGCGTCCGCTTCAGTCGCGGGCGTTTTATCGCGCGGCAACGATTAAACGTTCGTTTTAAAATTGTCGCTCGAGGAGAGGCAGCAACTCGTGAATGAACTGAATGGAAAATTGGTATCGTTAGTGTCGAGTTTTCACAAGTACCTACCCACCGGAGAAACATTTTCCTTTTTTTCTTCCTTTTTCGTTTAGAAACTGTACGAGAGAGAAAAATGTTTTGAAATAGGAGATAACAAATGTATTCGTTAGAAAGGAAAAGTTGAGCAATAAATTTAGAATGAAAATTGGAAAGGAAAAATTATCGTGAAAACTGCCAAGGAAAAATTAACCATTAAAACCAATATATTAAGAATGAAAATTGAGAAGAGAAAAATAACCATTAAAACTAGTAAATTAAGAATGAAAATCGGGAAGAAAAAAATTAATCATTGAAACCAAAAAATTAAGAATGAAAAATTAACCAATAAGTTAAGAAGGAAAGTGTCTTTCCTCGTTTCAAGAATTAAACACAGAATGCAAATAATTTTACAATCTGTAACAAAATGAACCCAAATTTAGCTTCTCCAAACTTGAATATTCCATTTCATGAAAAATTACACTTCAACTTGTCGAAAACATCCTTAAAAAAGGGGAAATTCTAGGTGTCTCGTTCACACATACCGAAGAAGAGGTAATTTTTCATTCAGCTCGTAGCAATCTAGGAAATTCACTTGATCGAGCAGAGCACAACGAGCCGACAATCTCAAGGTTCACGCTCCACCGTTACACTTCCTTCGTTACCGGCATTGTGCAATTTATGATTAGACTACGTGGCTCCATAAGGCGATCATTATCAAACTCGCGTAGTTTCACGTATACTTAATTACGGTTTACGCGATTCTAGGGGACACTCTGGCTCTTTCAGTGCCAACAAAATTTTACAAAGTATTGTGAAATTTCCACATTAAATATACTATTATTTCAAATCTTTATCATTCTACTTACGAAGATAATTAAATCAATAAATAAAAGAAATTTTGCAATAAGTAGATACAGATTATTATTATTTCAATATTTTTATTCATTTATTTATAGGAAAAATTAAACCAATAAATAAATTTAAAAAATTTACCGTAGCTGTCGTTTAAGGTGCGATTCTGTAATAGTT
>NW_017100942.1:622058-626513 GCF_001263275.1 Habropoda laboriosa
TTATACCACGAAATAAATTTAAAAAATTTACCACAACTGTCTTTCAAGGTACGATTCTAATTCTGGTTGTTTCAGTGCTAAGAAAATTTTATTATCACAGATATACTTCACAGATGAAGTACAGATTAGAGATATAATAATATACAAATGATAATTCCTATAATTTACACAACTGTTATTTTAATCTTTTTTATTAATTTGCTTATAAGGAAAATTGAACCAAAAAATTTACCACAGCTCTCTTTTAAGGCGCTTCATTTTTCACGACGAACCTTTCAATCCGGATTCTGCAATATTTGAAGAAATGAAATTAGAAACGGCGGAGTGGGCGTGATTTTGGCAAATTTCGATGGAGAATCGACGCAAATTATATCGCCAAGGTGCACACACGATTCAATGATTCAGCATCTGTCTCGCGCGAACGTCTCGACCTCGTCATGGTGCCCCCGTGGATGTGGAGGAGTGTGCAGATGCGTTTCCTATGGGGCAACCCCGTCGGCGGACGGGGTTGCGTGCATATAGCATAATGTGAAATAGCGGAAGCGAGCGGCGGATGGCAGGAAGTCGGAGAGACTGGCGCGTGCGCACCCCCCATGAAAATATAGAAGACGCAGGCATTTTAGAAGTGTATTGTCGGCTCAGATTACTATAGGCCAAAGGAGGGATGGAAGGGATCCCCGAACGGTTGTCAACCTTCTACTTCGTACGCTCCTACTTGCTCATTTTATTTATCGCGTTCGTGGGATGAAATGAGAGTGGAATTGCCGAATGTAGGGTAGAACGACGGATTTCACACTTTTACTTCAAATTGTTATTCCAATTTTTTACTATTTGCTTAATTTGAAATTAACTGGTGTTGATAAATACGGTGGGTGTCAAACAACAGCCTCAATACCACTACCAAATACTTTATTTATTCTTTACTCTTATTAATATAATACAATACTCTTTTTCACGTGTCCACTCTGACTGCCCTCTGACTCTTAGAACTAACCGATAGAAATCAACAGGGATAATTAGACCGATCGCGCTACTAGGATAGAAATGTGTACAATATCTAATAATTGGTTACGGAAAGTTCCAGTGTATAGCGACTTTTGTTGAAATAAAATAATAATTACATATGCCAATCGAAATTTTTTATACAGTACCTGAATATACCAGAAGGGGCAAGATTTCTGGTTGTTCCAGTGTTAAGACAGGGAACTGGTAGTCGAAAAATCTTGGATATAGTACAGTGTTTGTAAAGATATTTAATGTTTCCTGTTTTCTCGCACAGAAGATTCGTCTTTCATGGAGCGTACATTTCTGAGGATCGTTAGTGAAAAATCATGTGAACTCGTTAAAAAATAGCATAGCATAGATCATTCACAATCCAAGTTTCCACTGACCCAACATCGCAAAAGTGACCTATTTCCTGTTTCTAGTATTGAAGTTTCTTCAGCAGTGAAAAATTACAATCTCTCCAAAGTAACACTGGACAAAGATATCACGTTCTTCCACAATCTACATCTCACCTAGACTCACACAGAATATCCAACATCTCCTATCTGACAAAAATTCGACACATCACATTTCCCCAAATTCCAACGGAAAGATCTCTAACGAGAAGCAAACATGCTCCTCCCTCCCCTCAAAAATACCGAATTTCCAATTAAAAAATTCAAAGCTCCTCGAAAATCTCCTCTCCCCCATGTTCCAAATTTTACAAATTTTTCTCAAGAAAAAAAGAGAGAAAAGAAAAGAACTCAGTCGATAACCCAGTTTAGGAAAATGTCAGCCGCAGTGCCCTAGAATCGATAGTATTCTCTCAGGACCCCGGTTGTAATTTCTCAGCTTGTTACGATCGCGAAATGAGAACCGTAGTTTTATAGGACACCCCTTGCAATCCATTCCATGCTGCCCGCCGCCGCACCCTTGTTCGCGCAGAAGGGAGGGAGAGGGGTGGAGAGGAACAGCGTATACATCTGACAGAGGCATTGACCGAAACTACAATCTTTTACTCCGCTTCTTATTTCGGGAAGACAGACGGACTGCCAGACGAGAGAGGGCCGAGCACGCCCTTTCTGCTGGACAGGCAATTAGGAGACCCTTGAGGAAACGGCACGGCTGCGCGCGGTGTTTGTCCATTCACGGAATGGAAACCGCGCGATCCGCGAAATTCCGGGGGAGAAAAAGAGACCAATCTCTCGCGGTACGTACTGTGTTTCTGCAATTTTTCTTTTTCTCGAAATAGAAGGACATTGGTTCGGATACTTTGGATTTGTATCGACGGGAAGATGTGAGAGAAGGGAGAATTGTCAAGTGTTTGCGAAAGTAGGTCGATTAATATGTGGATCAACTGGAATTGGAAATGGTAAATTGTTAAAGGTTGAGGGTGGAAGAGGAGTGGAAGGCTAATTAGTCGTGTGGTATCTATTGTGATTCTGCTATTTTTTTTGCTCTTTACTATAAGAAAGGTGGTTGGATTCTTTGAGATTGTAGGATTATGTTGGACTCCGCAGATTGGTTTATCGTGTGTTTCTTTTTTTCATTTTAGCAGATAGAACGTAGTGTTTTGTGTTAAGATTTTGTCGAATGAAATGTGTTCGAATAATACGAAATATTCGGCACAATTCGAAATTCAAACGCTTCGAATCATCCGAATTGTTCGACACAATTCAAAATTTCAATAGTACGAAATATTCGGCACAATCTGAAATTCAAACGCTACGAATATTCGAATTATCCAAATTATTCAAAAAATACGAAGTATTCCCGCACAGTCCAAAATTCAAACACTTGGAACGTTCAAATGATCCGAATTATTCGAACAATTCAACTATACAAAGTTGAAATTCGAACGCTTCGAATTACTCGAACAGTTCAACTATTCGAAGATAAAGTCCGAATTCCACTGGGATTCGAGTATTCAGATTCTCTACACCTAACACAATCTTGCAAAAGTGAAATTTGAACGAAGTGCAGATACATTTACCAGCCGAATTCTCGGAGCACGCCGACTCGAGAACAAGCGACGTCCTGAGAAAGGGAGGCCGGTGTAGTAACCTCGAGCAAGGAAGCGGAGATACGGTCCGCAACTCGAAAGCGGAATCGACTTTGGCGTCACGTCGAAGCGGCAGTGCGGCCTGGCGATTCACGAGCCGGTTCGAAGGATTTTGGCGTTCATGCAGGATGTGAAGTTGTTTCAAGTGAACGGGGCGAGGTAAGGGCTTGAATTTGCTTAACCTGTATCCAGACAAATTACCTCTATCCTTTCTATCGCTACAATAAGGAAACTTCTGAGTAAAAGGTATCGTTACCACAGAAATTTATCGACTTTTCAGTAGGCGTGAGATGAAAATTTATGCCTTTGGAAAAAGATTTCTAGCAATTATACAGAAATTATTTAGAACGTGAAGTGTTGAAAATCTTTCCAAATATATTCGAGTATGCGAATTCGAGTGCACTTTAATGACAAAATAAGCTTACGATTACTATACTCGAGACCTTGAAGGGAGAAGAAAAATGATTACACCTCGTTTTCAATTTATCCCAATTGAATTTTGGAATTAAACGACTCACTCCGAGTAACAATGGATTGGAAATTAAGAAACGGAAAGAAAAAAAGACGATTTATTAAAAAAATTGCGTTCGAAGTGGAGAAGTTCGAGGAGATGAATGAATTTTGCTGGTAATCGTGAGAATTTTTAGTTTAATTGCCTTAAACGAAATACAAGGCTTGAATTGAAGGAAGGGGCTCTGTGAAGTACTTTTAAAAAGAATCTACAGCTTGCTCGTGACCGTTGCGTGAACGGACGGACCCTCGAAAGACCTTAGCCACTGAAGACATGGACCTCTAAACGAAGTTAACCTCATTGTACCGTAATCATTCCATTATCATTCAATTCTCTGGTACACGAATACGCGTGAACAGTCAGAGACGACTGTCACACACGCGAGGGGAAAGTACCGCGGTGCAAAGTAGGTACGATTGAGTGGTTACTGTGCGATAAAAATAGAAATGAAAAATACTGATGAATTCGAACGAAGAGTAATTTTAGTCAATTTTTCAATTATTTTTCAATATCTCAAATATTGCATTTTTAATCAAAAAAAAAAAAAAATTACAATTATAACGTACTGTTTTGTTTATTTATTTTTCATTTGGAAGATTTATAGCACTCGTCGATTATCCAAAATGTGCGCTTGATAATCGACAAAGGAGACTGAATTCACGCGTAAATTTTCAGCGAAATAATTTTATTCGATTTAAAATGATGAAAAGGTTTCGTTAGAAAGTATCAAACGTTTGACAATTACCAGTGCGAAAATGAACAACCGAATTGTACACTTATCTCTCGTTTATTAAAAAACAGAAAAGTTTTGTGTGAAACGTGAACCAGAAATTAAAGTAATTATCAAGATTGGATTAAGCTGTTAATCGAATGGTCTCGTTTCGTAAATTACTTTCTC
>NW_017100942.1:626578-626839 GCF_001263275.1 Habropoda laboriosa
GTAAACAGGAATTTCAACAGATGTTCGGTATTTTTGGAAACCGACACATATTCTACTCGTTTCGTGACCGAACGTGAAAAATGCTTTCACTTTCCCTGACCTAGAAAATATTTTTTTTCTACCGTCGGGACAATTTTTATTCGGTGGAATAATCGATGTAACGTTGCGAGATGGATGTATTTCTGTGCGTCATGCTGTCCCTTTAATAAAACGAATTTTTATAGATCAGTTAGATCTTGAAAGAATTTTCATATTTTAACA
>NW_017100942.1:627509-640386 GCF_001263275.1 Habropoda laboriosa
TAAAACGACCTTTAAAAAAAGTATAGAAAATTTGTGATATATTTATCAATGAAAATAAAGCCAATGAAAAATTCAATGCTCTAATTATTCAATATCACAAAGAGAAACTAAATAAAAAAGTAGGCCAATCTTCCAGAAAATCCTAATCTTAACGACCATGCCATTTATTGATTAAAAAATACCTTTCAGTTGAAAACTCATTTTCAGTATTTGGAAAACGAAATTTACGAATTTCCTCCACTATACACGATCCAAAATTTAATATTCATCTTTTTTATAATAGGTTTCTGAATCTTTTTGAGAAGATCAATGAAAGTTCTTTTTACAATCTGGACTTTGATCTAACGTTATTTTAATAAAAACACAGTATAAACTCTAATAACATTTCCCTAGCAAAAATGTTAAAACTTATTTATTTATTTACCCCTGAAAATTATCTAGCTAAATTTTGATCGTTCTTCCATTAAAGAAATGTGACATACACCACCGGCGAAAAGTTTGGAATCACCTCCCAATTTTCATCGGTACCGAATCTGCTACTAATTTTTCATAGACGTGATATTGATATTGTGGAGATAAATAGCAATTTATCTCATATCGATTGATTTCAATGATGAATTCTTAAAGCTGCCGACTTTTTCTGGGAATTTTTCTGTAACTTGCAATGCACAGTGATTCCAAACTTTTGGCCGGTAGTGTAGAGCCTTCTTCCATTAAAGAAATGTAACATAGATCACTCTTCTAGCAAAGAATTACGACATAGATCATTCTTCTGTCAAAGAAATGTAACACAGATCATTCTTCCAAGAGTCTTTAATCCTCAATTTTTCCAAGCTACACCCATTTTTCCTCCTATTACACTACAATTCCACAGCTCTCCCTAATCTCCAACACGCAACACCGAAACCTCCCCTTCGATTTGCAAGAAATCACGATCGTTCAACCCCCCGGAACACTTGGATCGAAATCAAACCACTCGCTTCACTACTCTAAATCAATCTTGGAAAGCCTCCAAGAAAGATGTTTCATTCGTTCGTTTACAGTTTCAACGAAAGCTTACCGGTAACCGCAAAAGTAACCGATACACCAACCAAATGATTCACCGAGTCGCGGCGATTCCCCTGTAGAGGAGACCGATGACACGATCGATTTGGCACAATAGAACACCGGCACAGACCAGCGAAACACAGCGAGCAATTAAAAGCAGCGGCGGCACGGCAGCTGCATACGGGCGTCATCTCTCGCGCAACGATCATTCAGCTGTTACCGTAGCGGCTCAAGACGCGCGATATTCCTCTCTCTGTGCCGCAGTTATGGACAATACGAACAACACCTGTCTCACGAGACAGAGAGCAGTTCTGTATGTTCGTAGAATAGCTTTGCTCGCGTGAATTCACGTCCGGACGACGATGCGGGCCGCTTCTTTTGTCCACGGCTAACCAATTCGTTTCGATGAATTTATAGTCGATTGAGCTTTCGCGTTTTTATCCACCCCGCCGTTCGATATTTGACGTAACCCCTTTGCTTTCTTGTTTCTTTTTCTTTTATCTTTTTTACGTTTCATCGAAGGGACGGAGGAAATTTTCGGTGTGCAATTGAGGAGAAAAATGGGTGATTCGTGTGTTTGTTTTCAGTGGAAAGGGTTGTGATTTTTTGGGGGGAGTTAGGGTTGAGTGGAATTGGGATTAGAAGAAATTAATATCTCAGAGAATAGAATAGTAATAATCTGACAAATTGTGTGTCTTTAACCCCCCTTAACGCTCGCATTTTTCTCAACTTGACGTGCCAGAAATGATCAATTTTACCTTTTTTTTAATTATTTCCTAGGCGTCCAGAAAAAAGTTTCCCATGTACTGATAATGCTGTAATTTACACTTTTCCCATAAAATAGAAAAGATAGGGCAATACGAAAAGTGACAGAAAATAATTAAACAAAATTGTACTTTTTGGAGACACGTTAAGGGAAATCTTCGTTTAAGGGAGCAATGCCTTTGTTCTCTGCAACTCCTTCGCTTCTTCTTCTTTTTATTTTATCAATGAATGGATAAAATAAACGAGAGATATTTCGTCCAATAATTAATAAGAAAAATACTCGATTCCTGTGTTTCTTTCAACGGAAACGCTGGGAGAATGAAGGGTTTCGATTTTTCAAAGGAAATTAGGGTCAACTAGATGTGAAGTAAAGGGTTAACTTAGGAAATGAACATCCCATAGAACAGAATGTCAATAATTTACAAAAATGTGTATCGTAATTTAAAGGAACAGCGCTTTTCTCGTTCTCCGCGAGCATAAACGCAATTTTCAGAGCATACACGTGAACCACAGTGATTTGTCGAGAGCACAGCAAGGTGCGTGACACGAATCACAGCGAGGAAGATTTTCCCCGGCGAAAAACGCGAAGACAGGGGCACTGGTTAAGGGACAATCACGGTGTAATCGGCTTTTTGGTAGCGACAAAGAAGCCCATTATCTCGTTACTCAAATAAACCGCTTATCACCGGCTACGATTGAACTAGAGGCAGCTCTAAAAGTAGCATTCAACTTTGAAACAAGTCTGACACTTTACGACCTGCAGAATTTACCGTGATAAGGGCTGTAACTAATTTGAATGACTTGGAAGAAGTGAAAAAACAAAGATAACTTCTTCCTTTAACCATTTCGTAGCCAATGGAACACGTTTCAGTGCTCGAAAAACATTGATCTGAATTTTGCATAAATTTCAGATTGATAAATAAAGAAACAATTCTTGAAAAAAAAAAAAAAAAAATAATTGGGTATGAAAGGGTTAAAGGAGCAATGTTTCTGTTCTTTGCAAGTATAAACACAATTTTGTAACTCGTTTGCTTCCTCTTTTTCTTTTCGTCGAGAGAAATTTCTCGAATGAAAGTTTTCCGAATGAAAGTCGTCGTTTGAGATAATTACATACAAAGTAATACTCATAGGACGTGATAAATTTTTCCAAAGAATTACGTCCTTTCAAACCAAGGATTATAAAAGAAATGAAACTCTCTGACATCCTGAATTAATTATTGACATAAACAGCGATATTTATGCTGTTTCCGTAATCGCTAATTGGTTCTGTTCTTACAACATTACGACCAACATTAATCAATCTCAATATTGCAACGAAAGCTTGCAAAAATTATAAAAGAAAAACGTTACAGTACTTATTGAATTAATTATTCGCATAAACAACGATATTACGCTACATCGTTAATCGATCCTCTCATACATTATCCATTAAAACACACCAATAAAATGATCCAAGAAGAAAAAGAACGAAGACTCGGTGGAAAAAAGAAGTGCTAATATTCCTCATTGAATTCACCTTAATCGCCAAGTCGAATTTCCATAATGACACAGAAAACACCTGACTGGCAAATTAAAAGCGGCGGTACGTACCTACAGGCGAGTGTGTAATTCCTTCTTCCCTTTCTCTCTCCCGAGCTTTTGCCTCGTCAATTTCATTTTCCGCCCGTAACCTCTTCTGCGTGTATAATATATCCGTGAATGTGTATCGCGAAATGGCACACGATTTACATACGAACGGACCCCATTTTAATACGCCGCGACAACGTTGCAATTTCCAAAAGGAGAAACGGGAAAACACAAAAGGAAACGTTCGCGCAAGATACGTGCGAGGTACACGCGCTCCGCGCGAGATAAGTGGCGTGTGGTTTTGCGGTTAAAGTGGATCAGGTGCGGCGACCGCGCGCGGTTTCGGAACCGTTACAGATGCGAAAAATTTGGTGGTACGTGTAGCAATAAACATCGCGGAACAGCGGTATTTTCCCTTGGGGAACGAAGGAACGTGCTGCACGCCTCCAACCGACCGACACACATTTTCGTTCACTCTTGCGAAATCTTTGGAGGTACGAGAGGCCTGTGGCTGAGAGGTACGAAGGAGGATCAAGGGGGGAAATGTACGAAACGAGGTACGGTAATTGATGTTATTAAGTTTGTTAGTTTACGAGGTACTTTGTGAGAATGGCGAAGATGTTGTTAGGGATAAAGGTGTATTTTTGATATTTGTGGAAATTTGAATTAACTTGGATCTGTCTTTATGTACAGGCGGTGCAGATAGTGGTGATTCTAGATGAGAGTGTGGAATTAATTTTTTTGTGAAACGCTTAGTTTTTGAGATTTATAAAATAGAATCACTATTCCAAAATAACAGAAAATTCATCTCTATTTTTATATACAGAGTGATCCGTAACTAACGGTAAATATCACCGTGATTATGATAATTCTGTGCACATAAAAAGATAAGGTGCAAAAATACCTATACGATAAAGTTTGTTCATAAAGGGCTTAATTTTTGAAATTTATAAAATAGAATACAATTCCGAAGGAACACCAAGTTCAACTCTATTTTTATATGCAGAGTGATCCGTAACAATAAAAAATAACAAAAAAAAAATAAGACGGAAAAATAGAATAAAACTTTTTTGCAAACAGCCTAGTTTTCGAGATTTATAAAATAGAGTAGGATTCGAAAGGAATACAAAATTCCTCTCACGATACAGGGTGTTCTGTTATCGTGAATGCGGGGATTTTATACGAAAAAATTCATTGAAAATATAGAATAAAATGCTTAATTTGCAAGATATACAAAATAGAATTTCCACGCGTGTTTAGTGGAGAATACTCGAGTTAGAGCGGTAGAGGTGCGAAAGAAGAGTGTTTGGGAGAGGGTACGTACTTGGGAATATCGTGCGAACGAAGGGTGCGTGGCCGCAGTGGACGTAGGTGGACGTTCAGATGGACGTGACAGAATGTCTCCAAAGTGTGTTCTCGTAGAGAGAGAGAAGAAAATAGTGGCAGAGAAAAAAAGAAGAATGCACGTAGTAGGTCAGAGTGGAAAAGCAACAGTAGTAAGTCTCTATACGACAAAAAAAAAATGAAGAAAAAAATTTCAGCACTTCAAAAAATAAATGAAAGCAAATTTCGCAAATAAAAAGAAACTACAAAGCTGCTCAACTAGGTCACCCCCTAAGTTCCCACCCAAAGGTGAAAAATCGAAGAAGCTCCCCAGTGACGTCATAACGTCTCCACTATAAAAGTAAGAATTTATGGACCGAAAGGGCTGTTATATTTTTTCATAAAAGTTACGTTTGGAACATTGACCTAAATTTCGATGTAAAATTCCGAACGAACTTACAACATGAATATTTTACACACACGTCCTTTTTTAACTTCCTTACAATATGAAACCTGTAAAAAATACGAACCTTAAAAAGAAAAAGAAAATTTCCCATGAATACAAAATTTAACTTGGGTCAATAATCAGCCGTTGAATTATACAATCCACTACTCCCACAGAATAATTTCAACTATGAACGAAACGTTGGAATTAAAGAAACTTAAAGAAAAAAGGTCCCATTGTTACCCGTACAATTTTCATGCGAAATAATTTCAATTAATAAAAAAGAACATATAATAGGTATAATTTGATTCGAAGAGGGGTATATAATCGTGGCGGGAGTACTGAATAGCATTCCCTCCGCCACCTTTCTCTCCCTCTTTATCTGGCGAAAAGAGAGCCCCGTGGCTCATTCCAGTTTCCCGAATGACCCTTCATAACGCGACGCGGTATATATACACACTCTCTGTGGCGCATTTTTTTAATAATCCATAAACGGGTTATAGCTTTCGGTCCCCGCGCGGTTTGTATTATTTATTAAGAGGTGAGAGCGCGGCGGAGTAAAAACCGTGGCGGTTCTGCCAGGCCACAGCATTCACAAATTAGATTCTCTCTCTCGACTTGTTACGCGGGGCAGATGTTTGATCCTGGAAGATAGAGAGCCTGACTTCCATCCCCCGAAAAAATGCTCTTAGGAGGAACAGGTGCATGTTAAAAAATCCTCTTCGAGTTTCAGAAAGGTGAACGGTTGCATCGGGAGGTTTTAAACCTGCCTCTATCCTACTACGCTTGAAATCGAGACGGATTTAACGACGTACGAAAAAGTAAAAGGAAATTCGAACGTGGTTCTTTAATCGTGCCCTTTTAGCCCGGCCGGGTTTAGGAATCGACGTTGCGGGTCAGCGGGAGGATCGTTGGATCGTGCAAACGAGGCTCGTGGTTTTGGAGAAGTGAAATTTTTAGATTTTATGGAAAAACCATTTGGTGTTTTTATTGTTGGGGGGATTCGATACTTGGAAGAAGATAGTTTTATACTTTTTCTAACGTTTTTTGAGGGGAAGAGATGGGAAAATTAAATAAATTAGAAGTAGACATGCAAATTGATATTTGATATTTTTTTGTCGATCTATGTTCTTTTCAATTTGACTTTAATTCTACCATTTGTCGTTAAGAGTAGAAGTGCAAATTAATGTTTTATTCACTTTAACTTTAATTTTGCCATTCGTTATTAAGAGGAGAGATGCAAATTAATATTTCATTTTTTTTGCCAGCCATTATTGAGAATAGAAATGCAAATTAATGTTTCATATTTTATTCACTTTAACTTCACCGTTCACTATTAAGAATAAAAATGCAAATCAAAATTTAATAGTTCTTCCACCTTAACTGTAATTTTACCATTCACTATTAGAAATAAAAATGCAAATGAAAATTTAATAGTTTATTCACTTTAACTTTAATTCTGCCATTCGTTATTAAGAATAGAGATGTAAATTAATATTTCATATTTTTGCTACTTTAATTTTAATTTAGCTTTTCGTTATTAAGAGTAGAAATGCAAATTAATATTTAACATTTTTTTCGCTTTAAATTGAATTTTACAGAGAATCTTGGCTGCTCTGTTCGATTTTCGTCAACCATCCATTACCGCCCTAACAAGGAAATCTCATTCTTGTTAAAGGCAACGGAAGTCGAACTTCCCTAAGAGTAATAGCGCTTTAAATAGTTTCGAATAAGGAAGACGCTTTTGTAAGGATATTCTGTAAAGGCAACGGGGAAAAGGCGTGATCCCAAGGGATCAGTGCTCGTTTCTAAGGGAAGAAATATAACTCCGGAGAAATCTAGCTCGTACAACGTGGTCTTCACCTTTCCGTAAAAAAACGAATCCGCTTATGTGAAATGAAAAATGTAAAATGTGAATAAAACCCGTCGATTACCTCTGATATTCAAAATAACTATCGATATCCCACAATTTTTTACAATTTAACTAGAAATATAAATAATCACATGCTTCAAAAAATTAATAACCTTAATAACAATTTATCTTTACTCTGATTATTTTCTATTATCAAAAGCATTTTAGTTTAACTATAATAACCTTAGTTAAGATTAATGAAATTTTAAATTCATTTTAGAATTAATTAAATTTAGAATAAATTTTAGAATTAATTTGTCACTGGAGAATTTTATTGTATTACTTTCACTCGGATTATTTTTTACTATCGAAAATATTTCAGTACGTTGCAGGGAACGTTTCGAATTTTTCGAACATCACAGAAGAAACTTTCGACTTTACATGGTCACCTGCAAAGTTTCAAAGGTAAGACGCGAGGAAGCCTTTTTAAATGTCCCATTCTACGGTACCGACTTCTACGCAACACTTTTCTATACATCTTCGGGGAACAGCTGAGTTTCGACCTGTTTCTGACTTCAAATCACCGAGCAGGTAAGAAGTCTAGAAAGGTACCGTAAAACTTAGAGAACGGTCGAAGGACGGGAAAACAGATCCAGCTGAGCCTTTCCGGAGTTTCCTTTTAAAATCACACGGTTTACTTTTAAATTCGCAAGACCCGGGGCTCGAAGTTTCACGCAATCTTTGTAAAATGGAACAGGTTCTCGCAAGGAAACGTCAAAATAGAAGAAAATCTTGGAATTTTCACGCTTGGATTGAGTAAATATGTACAGCAGAAGGTAGAATTTTACAATTTCAATAAAACAGTGTGGATTACTTTGTACTGAAGAATTTAAAATTAAATAAATTTCATCGACAAGTGATACTTTCGTTGAAAAATTTCAGAGATTCATTATAGTGATAGGTTTTCCTCCTAATCGATCATTTGCTGATAAAACATGATTGTCCTAATTTGCTGTGAATCCACGTCTTCAAACATACGCAAGTACAATAATATAATTCATTCTAAACTCTCTGAAATCTTCCTAAAAACTGAAGAATGATTGTCCTTCGTCGTTTCTGTAAACCACCAATCCAGTGGAGCAATTAAGAAAATTTCAGTCTTTCCACAACTCTCATTACTAAGAAAAATTGATCTCATACTTGAATCATCAGTTTCAAACTTCGCCAAAAAAGAAAAATGAATAAAATACAACAATTAACAAATCTTGCAACTTGCCGCACCTCTCAATATTAAGAAAAATCTCTCTCTTCCTCTAATCTTCACTTTCAAGCTTCGCCAAAAAAGAAAAATTAAAAAAAAAAACAATTAACAAAACTTGCAACTTGCCACAACTCTAACCACCAAGAAAAATCTCTCTCTTCCTCTAATCTTCACTTTCAAGCTTCGCGAAAAAAGAAAAATTAAAAAAAAAAAATTAACAAAACTTGCAACTTGCCACAGCTCTAATCACCAAGAAAAATCTCTCTTCCCCTAATTTTCAATTTCAAACACAGCCAAACAAAAAAAAAGGAAAAATTCCATTTTCTAAAACAATCTGCACTTCGTCCAAAAAAATAAGTCCAAACTCAGCATTCACACTAAACGCAATTGCACCGCAGAGCGATCGTTCATAAAGGCTCAATTAAACCCCGCGTCGCTCTCAACCTCCCTTAACCCAAAGAATCAAGAATCCGAATCGTAATCTACCAAAAGCTGCGAGAACGTGGAACAAAAATCAGAATCCCCGTGGTGTGGCAAAAAAAAGAAAAACACACAAAAATCACACGACCATTCATTAGCATCTCACTGTAGTAGGTACCTACACACATGAAAACGGTACTCGCAGCACCCCAACGGGATACCCGTGGTTGGCTTGGTTAGCCAAAAACCGGGGGTCGATTAATAATTTACGCGACTAATCGTGAACGCTGCATCCCTTTTGTCCCCGTTCACCGGGACGCATTTCCGTCACTCTTTTCGGGGGCCCCATTATACGGGGCGGAACTTTCTTGGCTCGGTGTGCATGCGTTTGTTCTCGGGCCGGCTCGACAAAGGCGGCTCGAAAAAGATGCGCGACAGGTGCGTACGCGTGCCCGTCGTCCAATGGGGCACCGCCGTATGCCCCGTTCACCAGAGGCCTCCTCTTGCGTTTTACCTGGACGCTCGAAAGAGTGCTTCGACGAACGAACGAACGAACGAACGAAGGAACGGAGGTGAAGAAGGAAAGGGGAGTGGGGAGGTACGAGAAGAAATAGGGATGAAAAGAGATGGAGAAACGGACACGGTGCACCTTGCGCCTGGTCTCGACTCCATTGACAGAATTCCCCTGTTACGTTTCCTCGTGGACGTCCTGGCACGGCCGAATTAATTGCCGTGTCCCACTATGTGGGCCACGCGTGTCCACGCGGCAAATTATACGAACGGTAATTTGATTATACGCGATCCTGCTAGCCTGATAACGCCACGAAGATTCGGTGTGTACAGTGCGAGTCGAAAGTGAGTATAGACTGAGCGCAATTCATTCAAGAATTCTTATACATCCGTGAGGTAAATTGGAAATTTATATGGAAGGTGTGGAAGTGTGTAGGAATGTAAATTAACAGTAAAAGAACGCGAAGAGATTGCTGTCAGGCGGCCAAAAGAAAATACATTTTAAGCACAGGATTATAGTATTATGCTTTATAATATTTTTTTTCAATTGAAAATAATGTCTAGCTAGCTATGACGTTCAAAATTTTTAGTTGACAACATTTATTTTATTTTAATTATTCTAAATATTTGAGGCACTCCAGTCACTGATGACCACCATGGCCATATCGAGGAAACAATCTAACGTTAAAACTTATTGAGTGATTCATTTAATTTCATAATATATCGCTTTAGCGAGCCACCGTTTGGTTGCCAATTGTTTATCACATAGAGTCGGCCTACCTCCACGTAAGAAAAAAAAATGTAGGGTCGATTCGACAAGTGTTAGTAAAATGTAGGGTCGATAGCAGCAGAAAAGCTGCTAAACAATTAGAATTAAATGTAACGATAGAAATTATTGCAACAATGCGTAATGCAATTGAAAAATTGAAAGAATCAAAAGAAAAAACGCGAATTCGTATCTTTTTCGATTCTAGAATATAAGAAAATTTGAATAAAATACGCGACGAGAATTGGGGAGAAGCATAAGTTAAACGCGTAAAAATATTCAATAATAAACGAACTAGGGATGAAGCTATTATTTCAATACGCGATGCACTGACTCTAGTATTTACTAAAATTCAAAAATTCTCGTATAAATTCCGAAAATAGATTATTAATTACGGTAAACTACTGAGACGGTTTAATTTAGGGTGGGCATAGTGCACTCGTTCCAAATCATCTCACAATATACAATAATAAATCAACTAACTACTTAACATGCAATTCATGCAAATTCCTTGGATGGTAAATTATTAGTAAACAAAATTCAATATCAGAGAAAATATATGAAAAATTTCAAATTAATTTCAATTGCTCAAAGTCATTTCAATATCCTATTCGACAAGTCTGAAGAACAACGATGACTAAAATTCAAATGTTTATTTCCCTAAACCTTCAAAATAATTTCGAAATATTTTATTCGAAGCGGAGTATTCCAAGTCAGTATCGATAATTGAAGAAATTATTTGATTGTATTTAAAAGAACCGAAAGGAGAATATTTAAAGTCTGATATTAAATGTCTAGCAAGTACCAGTAATTGGTAAAATGATTTATATTTGTTTTAAAAGGAAAATTTCTAATAGGTATTAGTTAAAATGAATTGTTATTCAGTCTATTGTATTGAAATTCTAATTGATTCTAATGTATACAAGTGTTACAAGAAGGCTGAGTGTGTACAGGGTGGACACTGACTCTAGTATTTACTAAAATTCAAAAATTCTCGTATAAATTCCGAAAATAGATTATTAATTACGGTAAACTACTGAGACGGTTTAATTAAGGGTGGGCATGGTGCTGCTTTAGTTTGAAATGATTTATAAACACATAATTAACAGAGGAAAAACCGTGAAACGGCAAAACGTCTACATTCTAATTGTTATAACATGTAAACAGAACTTTAAATTTAGTGTAAACAGAAAAAATATATAATACAATTTATTTCACGGTATTGCAACAAATAAACGTTGAATCAATATTTAATTCGTATAAAAACAATTATTTAACGTAATAATTTTACCTTCACTATGGCTATTTTTAATCTACGACCACAGGTCAACCTGATTTCTAATCCTTACGAACTTTAAATTCAGTCTAAACTGAGAAAATATATAATACAATTTATTTCACGGTATTGCAACAAACAAACGTTGAATAGATTCTTAATTCGTATAGAAACATTTATTTAAAATAATAATTTCACCTTCACTATGGCTATTTTAAATTTACGACCAAGGGTCAACCTGATTTTTAATCCTCCGAACTTGATTTCACAACGAGAAAGTAATAAGATCGTTGAAACGTACTTATTTGTCAAAGAAACTTGCAAAAATGTATAAATAATAATATGTAATGTTTTAACAAATTTTTGGAAGTATAAATTAATAATAAAATTGTGAAAATTAATAAATTATACGTTATTATAACATTAATAGAATTATGACTAAACCGAAGTTCGAAGTCGAGTATTTAAAGTCTGATATTACGTGCCTAGCGAGTGCCGGTAATTGTTAAAATTTGTTTAATAATTAGTAATAGAAATTCTAATTGATTCTAATGTATACAAGTGTTACAAGAAGGCTGAGTGTGTACAGGGTGGACATAGACTAGCTAGTAGCCCCCGACCACTCTATTCACATCTCAGAACCTTCAGGTCAAAATACGCCGCGAAGTGTCTAGGGCCCAGTATAAAGGGTAAATGATTTCGCGGGACATCGGCGGGTCCTTATATACCTGCGGTACCCTCTCCCCAAAGTCATTAGCAAAATCGTCGGTTAGGTCAGGCGGGAAATTTTCGCGGGAGATTTTCGCGGGAGATTTCCGATATCGTAACACGGTATAATTTATCAATTTTCACAATTTTATTAAAAATTTATACTTCCGACAATTTGTTATAACATTGCATATAACAATTTATACGTTTTTACAATATTCTTCAATGGAAACATAGGTTTTAGCGTTCTCGTTACTTACTCGTGGTTAAATTAATTTCGTAGGGATTAAAAATCAGGTTGACCTGTGGTCGTAGATTAAAAATAACCATAGTACAGCTAAATTTATCGTGTTAAATAATTCTTCTTACACGAATGAAAAATGTATTCAACGTTTGCTTGTTACAATACCATGAAATAAATTATATTACACATTTTCTCTATTCACACTGAATTTAAAGATTATAACGATTAAAAATCAAGTTGACCTGTGGTCATTTATCAAGAATAATCATAATAAAGCTGAAATTATTGTGTTAAATAATTTTTTTAATACGAATTAGGAATTTATTCAACGTTTGCTTGTTACAATACCATGAAATAAATTATATTATACGTTTTCTATATTTACACTAAATTTATCGTTCTATTCTAACAAGCAAACGTTGAATAAATTCCTAATTCGTATTAAAAAAATTATTTAACACAATAATTTCAGCTTTATTATGATTATTCTTGATAAATGACCACAGGTCAACTTGATTTTTAATCGTTATAATCTTTAAATTCAGTGTGAATAGAGAAAATGTGTAATATAATTCATTTCACGACACTAAAACAAACAAACGTTGAATACATACAAATGTAACGATAGAAATTATTGCAATAATGCGTAATGCAATTGAAAAATTGAAAGAATCAAAAGAAAAAACGCGAATTC
>NW_017100942.1:641906-662070 GCF_001263275.1 Habropoda laboriosa
AAATTTCACAAGAAGTAGCAGTAAAGGAAGATTAAATAAGAAATGCAATTCTGTGACAAATTTTTCCCAAACAGTGTTTTAAATATGTTACACGATAAAAAGTTACATTACATGGTAAGATACTGTATCTCATCTTATATATTTTACTTTTCAAACATTTGTATCAGACTTTTCTGCAATTTCTCAATTGCATTACGCATTATTGCAATAATTTCTATCGTTACATTTAATTCTAATTGTTTAGCAGCTTTTCTGCTGCTATCGACCCTACATTTTACTGACACTTATGGAATCGACCCTACATTTTTTTTTTTACGTGGAGGTAGGCCGACTCTATGTGATAAACAATTGGCAACCAAACGGTGGCTCTCCCTCTACATTCGACAGATAATGTGTACAGGTATATAATGTAATTAGCAATTTGTGTTTATAATTCATCCAAAGCGATATAATATGAAATTAAATTAAACACTCAATGAGTATTAACATTAGATTGTTTCCTCGATATGGCCATGGTGGTCATCAGTGACTGGAGTGCCTAAAATATTTAGAATAATTAATATAAAATAAATGTTTTCAACTAAAAATTTTGAACGTCACAGCTAGCTAGACATGTTTAATTGAAAAAAAAAATTATAAAGCATAATACTATAATCCTATGCTTAAAATTTATTTTCTTGTGACCGCCTGACAACATCCTGTAAATCTGGCGCGACAGTGAACGTGTTAATAAGTAAATGTTGTTCAAATTATATCGTGTTTGATATCATTTTCATCAGAAAAATCTTTGCAATGACGCAGAACTAGGCGTAGGACCATCTATACTGTCACTTGTAGAATCCAAACTTACTGACTCTTGTAGAGAATTTACTGTACTTGCGAGCAGCAGTGCAAGTGTTACACGAACTTCACCTCAATACAGAGTGTACGTTAAATTTTGACTCTCACTGTACATCGTGGATTCGTGACGTTGCAGTGCTTTTCTTTCGAACCGTGCAGTTGCACGTTAGGGGTGCGCTGGATTATTCATCGATCAGATGAATCAGTCTGGTACAGTATCAGGACACCTGTTTTATTGTTTGTCTCCTATACCAGTCGCGTGCGATGAGATTTTTCACGGGTGGATCATCGATTATAAAGGGGATTTTGGGTTGTTTTGTTAGGATAAATAGAGAGATGTCCTTTTTTTTATATTATATAATTTAACAAAAAGTCTAACGAATTCAAATAAATTCCCGAAATTCTCTTTTTTAAATTCTTATATGAAATTCATTCGCGTAAGTCCGCATTTAAGCACTTTTTCATTGAGCAATTTATTAAAAATAAAATATTTTTGCAGCCTGCCTTGGCCACGCGTTACAAACAAACCACAATTAAAATTGATGAGATTAAACGACATATTAATAAATGAATACTCCTGATGGGAAAAAGTGATAAATTTTATTTGCGTGATATTCGTAAATATACCTTTGCAAAATTTATTTTACGGTTTAAATTACATTTCGTTCCGTAACGAAATTACAAATTTAAATTAACGGCACGGAAAAAGTGACTTCGATTCCAAATATATATGAGCACAACGTAATTAAACGACGTCGATCAACGTCAAATACAGCGAACTTGGGAAGAGAATGACGGACAACGAAACGTAGCACCGTCACCTCAGCTTTCTACGGTATTGCGTACGGCGAATTCGTGCGAAGAACGAGCGGCCAAACGATAACCATAAAGGAAATCGAGTACGCGAATCCGACAGGTGAAATGCGAGCCCAGTCAATCGACAAGCATCGATCGGTTAATAAGAACGTTCTCGTTCACTCTTTATCGTCCACCTGATACACGCGATTCTACCGATTCCTATGGGTGTCCAATGGTGTTGCAAACAGAAACACACGCCGGTGCTCCTATTGCAGAAAATTAGCGTCGAGTCTCTGATAATAATCCGGTACAGAAGTCTGTGGACTTGCGGTGTGTTCGAAGGAAATTTACGAAACTCTGGAAATTTTTCATAGATTGTAATAAATATGAGATAATGTGCACAGATATTCTGTAGCTCTGGGAAAAGAATTTTTAATTAAATTATCAACAAAAATAAAAAAATGAAAAATTGTATTTTTCTTCAATTTTCATTAAACTTTGTCTGAACGTACTTTGATATAAAAAGAATGTTCACCATTAAAATGAATTCGAAAAAAAAACATTACTTTTATTAAATTCCCATTAAACTCCGCATAAAAACTCTTCGACGCAACAACACCCGTTAAAATTGATAAAAAAGAGAAGAAAGATCGAGCGACAAATGATTTTCCAAATGTCTCCTACTTTTTAATAATCCGCAAAATACAGTGAAATGTCGACTTTTATACGGTTTTGCAATTCGTCCGTAAGGGAAAAACGGCTGTCAGCTCATATGTTGTTACCTCATTATTAAGAGGTCCGTTCCTGATACTTCATCATGATCTCTCTCCTTGTTTTGGACTTAGCAGCTGTTCCATCGGCGCTGATCGGTCCCGATAAAAAGGAACTTCGAAATTCGCGGCGTAGCAATTCATAAAATTAATGAAGATCGAATACATTGCTGCAAGATGGCAACATCGAAGCTCATATTTTCTTCAAGTTATTCACGAACGAAGAAGAAGAAGAAAAAGAAGAAACACAACCTAAGCATAATCGGTCGTGTGCCACGAATTTATCGATCCATCGGACAGATTATTCTTTATTATAATTCGAAAAAAAGAAGAAAAACGTATACATGTTGTACCGATCGATAACAGGCGACAGGAACATAAGAATAATGGCTCATATGTTGCAATTTTTATGTTTTAATTGAGGAAGTTGTTACCCGCGTGTGATTGTAAGGAGCAAATAATTGATGGAGGAACGATCATTGATCGATTAATGGAACGTTGACTCCGCTAAGTTGAAAAAGGAATCATATTTTAATCGAATATCGTTACTTTTAACGACACTCGGCGTTGTACTAATCAGCGATCATGTTGGAAATCAGACTTTCTGTTAAGTGAGCAATATAGGTGACTGTGTGAATAATGCGGCGAAATTGTTGCTTCTTTGCAAATCTCGAGCAAATCTCGAGATGCGAAACTTGTGCAACTTTTGAAGAATTTCAGATACGTCGAATGCTCTGCTAGAAAAGTGTTGTAAATATTCCGCTTACGCATTTTAAATTAACAATATCCGAAATTTAAACTACCACTAAAAATCTAAATAATTCGAACTATGCACTCTTAAATTTCTGGGAAACTGTTGAATATTCTCAAATTAAGCAAATTAATAGCGACAGTAGATGGTCAAATACTCTTCCAAAACACTGCTAATTTAACCATTACAAATTTTAATCTTCTAGAAACTTTAGTACCAAAGCTACACAGCTACCATCCAAAATTTCAACAATTTCCATTTCGAAATTCCAATTTCACAATAAATATTCCCTTTTTCAAGCTTTAGCACCAAAGCTATATCTACATAGTTTCCATCCAAAATTTCAGCAAATCAAACCAATACAAAAAAAATACCAAATAAATACTCCAAATTTATAATTCTCCAAATTTATAAATATTCCTTTTTTCAAATTTTAGCGCTAAAGCTACACAGCTACCATCCAAAACTTCACCAAGTCAAACCACGCAAATTGTTCCGAAGTAGCTCATTAAACACCATTACTGATTAGAAATTACAAATTTCAATTTTCCCAAAATTCATAAACGTCCCACCAACGCATGATGAACGAACAACATCGAAACTCCAGCAGGGAGCCCAGAAAACCATGGAAAATCTGAATATTTCAAGCTCATACATCTGCCCCCGGCTTCTCATCCTGTCATCACAATAACCGGCAAAACTGCTGAACATTCTCAAATTAACCGTACCAGAAGCGAAACTAGTTATTTCAGAGGCGACTGTACGGCACCTGTGCGAGAGTTCGTGAAGTTCCCGTGGCCTGAAACGTGTTATTCGGCGAGGAAAAGCTAGGTTGGCCCCGAAAACGCGTCGTTGTAATAACGTGGGTGAGGTGAAAGTATCTCCGCGGAATTCAATAACAAACGACGAAAGAGGAAGAGCAGAAGAGGAGGCGAGCGAACGAGCCAGGCACGTGCCGCGCGTCCGTGCCAACTTCGCCGAGCGAGCAAGCAGTCAGTCGTTTTAAGCAAAGTTCATTACCTCCGCCTCGCCGTTCGAGGAGGACTCCTCTCCACAAAGGAGTCGCGGTTGAGTCACGTCGTGTCTCGGCTCGTCCCGCAGCTCCTGAGCGGCGCGGTTCGTTTCGTATTCACCGGGAGGCGAACCGGGGTATTCACGGTAAGTCGGCAAGACCAGCATTTAATCGAGCTTCACGGAACAAACGTGGCCGAACACGGGAGGGGAAAAACGTCCGTAAACACGAGCGTATCGGGAATGGAACGGCCTTCGTGCACGGAAACCCGAAGACGAAGACGACGACGACGACTCTTCCTTGCTAAACGAACCACTGTTTGTTTTCCTGCTGCGTGACCCACTAAGGATCTTGCGGCTGTACGGGGTGTTGGTATGTATAGTCGGTGGAAGAAATACGGTGTAGTGACTTTGAGTATCGACACGTTTGGTACAACCAAGCGTCACAATTCCCATGATAAAATGCTATTATCTGTTGTAGTGTGTCGTGCAAAATGCACAGGTCGAGTATTTGATGAATATTAGGTGTGTGTGTGTGAGTGTAGGCGTCTATCTTATTATGGAAAACTGATAAGAATGTGAATCAAAATAATTCGAAGAAGGAAACGTGTTAAGAATTGGTACAGATTGATGCAGCTATCGCATGCGGTTTTTTTCGTTTTTCGATTAGGAACGAATTAAAGGTAAGGTATAGTCGGTGGAAGAAATATAGTGAAATCGTACATTAGTACAGCATTTTTGGTTTTCAAAGCTGAGATGTAGTCGATAGACTATAAGGACTTGAAATTCTTCGTTTAGGAATTAATTAAAGCTAAGGTATAGTCGAAGGAAGAAATATATCGAGGTCTTAAAATTGGTCAGCCGTCAAAGTGTTCAAACATATCGACAGAAACTCCAGTCAGGACAGCATTCTTAATTGAAAAACGAAAAGTTTACGACTTTAATTTACGACCTCGCTATATTTCTTCCATCGACTATACAGTACCGTTCATAAGTGTTGGAACGCCCGTTATGTTCGTGTAGAAAACATTACATAATTTATTGTTCTTCCGCTGCTTGTCATTGATACTAAGAATACTAATATTTATTTTTACGAATTTAGGTAGTCAAATTCTAAATTCAGTTACGTGTTGAAATTAAAAATTATAAAATACAGTATACGATCTAACTGATACATATCTATTGCATACAATTAATTCCTCTTCGTTCATCCTTAAAAAAAAAAACACAAGCCACGAAAAAGAAAAAATATACAAACTACGAACCCTAACTTAAAAACTTCAAAAAGAATACCGGGAAAGCTTGCTGAGGAATTTAAAGACACACGCCCAAGGAAGAATAATAAATTTCATCGTAAGAGATGGACGCATCGGTAACAAGACGAAGGGAGACGAACTCGAATTTTCGAAGAAATTCGTGAAACTGACAGTCCGTCTAAACACGCAAAGTAGTCTTCTGTTATGGCAATGACCACATTGTGCCTCGTCGACGCAACAGGCATTCGAAAGAGAAAATAGGGAGCCGCGCGTGCACGCGCGGAACCATAATCCACGGTATACGGGGAAACGGGATTTTCACAGGCCGCAGATCAAAGTGAAACAGTTTCAATGCGTGCTCCCAACACTTCGCAGACGGTCCTCGAACCGGATCGAAGAGGGAACGAAGTTTCGAGCGGAAGAAGATAAAAAAAAATCACGCACACACAGAGAGAAAAGAGGGAGAAAAAGGAGGAAGCATTCGAGTTCTTCTTTCGTTAAGTGCTCTCCAATACGCTCGGTTCTGCTCGAGATACGATCATCCGGCGGGCTTTAATTCGATATGAACTTTACAAAGGAACCTCCGGAACGAGTATCATAGTCGTTAATTCTGTGTACTATCTAAATTGCGTAGAATGTTAATTGTATCGATAGAAAATAGAAAGGAAATTCGACGTCTTGGACTCGATTCAAGAGTGAATACACGCTTAAGGTGAATGTTGAATTAAGAGTGTATTTTCGAAAAATGGTGATAAAGTTTACGGTAGAAGAATTCTACTAATCTGAGGTTTAAGCGACCAATAATATTAAGTATTGTTTAATTTTCTTTAATTTTAAGGATATAATTGGTTCGTCGATTGTTGAACTTCAAATTGCATCTGTTACACGTGCTAAATTGCATACAACTTACGTCATCGAAAGAGTTATTTCATCTTCGATGGTGTAATCATCATTTACATCCGCAGAAAACACCTTAATGGCTCTTCTGCTGCGGGTAAGTAAGAAATTGCGATATTTACCTGAAACAGAAAGGAATATCGTAATTAGTGAAATAATCATGTGATCGATAAATTAAAAATGTGAAACGTGTTTGTAAAATAAATACACAGAAATAGGTTCGCTAAAATCGTAAATATATAGCATGGAATAATAATCAACTTTTGTAACAATTCAAACTGGCAAACAATCGATTTGAAAATGTAACCACAATTTATTGCGAAAAATAATTCTTCAATTTTCAAAACTGAAGTATTCTAAGATAAGATATAAGAATATTTGTAAAATAAATGCACAGAAATATACTAAAATCACAAATGGGTAAGGTGGAGAAAAATTCCACAATTAATCCCAAAAAGTGATTCTCAATTTTTAAAATTGAAATATCCTAAGATAAAATATGAAAATATATCTAAAATAAAGACACTCAAATCACAAATGCATACGGTGGAGAAATAAATACACAGAAATACACTCAAATCACAAATGTACAGAGTGGAGTAAAAATTCCGCAATTTATTCCAAAAAACAATTCTTCAATTTTCCAAACTGAAATATTCTAAGATAAAATATAAATATATTTCTAAAATAAGTACACAGAAATACACTCAAATCACACAAATGCACAGGGTAGAGAAAAATTCCACAATTTATTCCAAAAAAAAAAAAACAACTCTTCAATTCTCAAAACTGAATTGCCCCAAAGATAATCCTAAAATATCGCCAAAATTTCGCGCGACAAACCACGCACACCGAAGTCCCTCCAAAAACACCGCACACATCCCCGGCGAAACTTTCAATGCAACCCGGGCATTCAGGAGATAAATCGGTCCAACCCCTCGAAACAACAAGGCTCGAAACTTGAAATACGAGTTTTTCCGCGGGGGACACGCGCGAATGAAAAATTCAACGTGCAACAGGCGAGTGCCAGGTTTGAAAAGGTGAAAACATCTGGCGCCAGGGTGGCTCCTCTCCTGCACTGTATCGGAATGTCGACGAACGAGGGGGGGCCTACGAGATATATATTTGAATAAAACCAAAGGCGTCGTCCCCTTTTCAATTTCGACATCCTCCTCCCCTAACCGTAGCAGAAAACCAGCTGAAACACACCGGTTCGTACCCAGCCTCCTCTCTCTCTCTCTCTCTCACACACTGTTCCAGGATAACTGCACACGATCCTCTCGATCGTGTACAATGAGCACACGATCGTCTGAAACACCGGTCATCCCTCTGCCTGGTTCGATGAATAACAGGATCAGACGTCTCAGTCGTTATTATTTTTCCACTCCTTTTGTATTAACGACGGGAGTGCTGATGGTGAGTTGATGAGTTTCACTCATTTCCCCCCTCACTTGCGGTAATGAAAGTGAGAATTCAATTGTTGGACCTTCGTTTTTATATTCCGAGAGATGTTTCTCTTGTCTTTGCCGGGTGAGGGCGAGTTTAGGGGTCTTGGAGGGATAATGAGTGGAGGGTTGATTGAAACGAAATTGTTTAACGATGATGGAAAGTTGGAAAATTGAATGGAATATTCTTTTTAGGAGATAGTTCATACATTTTGGAATTATTTTAAATTTAATGTAATATTGTTTTAGGAAAATTACTTGTTTTTGTGGGAATTTATTTAGGATTATTTTGTCACTTAGGAAATTTGTAAAGATTGAAATGAAATTGTTCAATTATGATGGAAAGTTGGAAAATTGAATGGAACATTCTTTTTAGAAGATAGTTATTGAATCTGGGAATTATTTCGTGGATAAATTTAATGTAATATTATTTTAGGAAAATCACTTGTATTTGTAGTAATTTATTTAGAATTATTTCATAATTTAGAAAATTTCTAAACACTGTTATATGAAATTTATCAGAATAAAAAAGAATTCTAGAACTATTCTATTAGGCGTAGAAATTAATTCGGTGCCTTTATTCAAAAAGTCTCGAAGACTTCACCGACTCAAAATCGCCATACTTTTCCAGAGAGGGAATTCGTCAATTGTCCAATAAATGGAAAAAAGTCGTTCAAAGGTGATCATTTCGAACGTTAAGATTGCGTCTGATCTTTTGTAAATCAACGTTTAAGTGAGTCTAATTCTAGAATCTAGAAATTCGAGAAGAGGAGAAAACGGAAGATGGAGTCGAAGGTGAAACGAGAGTCATAAACGCGAAGTGGCTAAATGAAAAGCGGTCGTGTTCAGGCATCGGGTCTTCAGCATGTGGCACCCAGGTGTCAATTTAGCCCTAGAAATTCCCCGTGAAAACCCAGGTGCTTGAGGACGTCCGTCGATACCCGAACGTGCTTTCAATAGATTCCGAATTGAACCCATTGATTTTGGCGAGCGCTGATCATACAGAAGGAACACAGCTGCGTGCCAGAAGTTAGACGTGAACAAACTCGGAAGACACGGGACAAAATACCTGTACTGATTTCGCACGTGCCGTTTGCACTTCTTTTAATTTTTTTTCTCCTTTTTTTTTTTTTGTAAATACAGCAACGATATTCTGCGAAGTTTGTCGAACTGCACGAACGAAAATTATTTTAGTATCGTCTTTGCTATGTTAACTCTGATCTTTTTAATCATTTCCAATTTGTAGTAATACCATCCTTCATATTTTAAGTTCTTCTTCAATTTTGCAAAATTCAAATTCCATTACTGACAATTAAACAGTTAATCAAAATTGACGAGAGATAGCAATAATCCTCCACGTCAGAAAAATAATTAAAATAAAAGTTTGAAATATCCTTCTGTGAAAGTTAATATAAAATATAATAAACTGTTTAACTGTCAGTAATGGAATTTGAATTTTGTAAAATTAAAGAATTTAGGTGTGAAGGAAGATTTACAAATTTGCAAGATATATCAAACGAACGATAATATCAATATTAATCATTTTTATTGAACATTTAATTGCTGCAAATTGGAAATGATTAAAAAGATAGGCAAGATCGGTTATGAAAAGTGACACCAAATAAATATAGGGGCTGAATCCCACCCTCTAATGACGCATAAATGTATCATAAGAGATAGATCTATCGATCACCTCGAAATGTTTAAACGTCCGTTAATGTATCGAATTTCTCAACTTCGTCATGCAGGATGGTTAGCAAAAAGGGCTGTTTCCTGTCGATAAGCCACGTGGCTACTCGGTTACTCCGCAAACTCTATAGTAGCAGTTGTCCTGTGAAGTAGCGAGGGTTCGATAGACAGCTGAGAGGATCAAAGGAGAAATATAGGTTTAAATCGTGTCTATCGACAATTTTATAGAATTATCTGGAGCAGAAAATGCCAAACAATTTTTCAGTATTTTCATAAGTGACATAATTACGTAAAAATTTCTGTACCTTAGAATCAGATTAACTCTCAACTCGTCCTTTTTCAAAATTAAATTACGCACATCATCTTGCTGCTATTTCTTTACTTTATCATGGCAAATTCGACGACATCGTGAAATTATTAAACGTTTGTCCTATCATCGTGTCCAAACTTCACTTAACAATTCTTTACAAAATCACAAAATATACTGTAATCACCTTACTTTTACGAACAAGAACGATACATCGACAAAAAATTTATGAAAACAAATATAATATACAGGGTATCTCAGTCGAGGCAGGACACCTAAATATTTCCTTCGTTTTTCGTGATATAAAAAATATCTGTGACACAAGAAAAAATTGATATAAATTCATTCAGGTACGTAATATTAATGGTTTGAAACGAGGAATAATCTGGAAAAAGAATTTTCTTTTTCATGTCATTTTTCCTTGGATTTCTCAAAGTCATAGAGAATGACAGTGATAACGAAATAAATGATAAATAAAAAATCTAAAAATTCACTGTACACTTCCTTAATTCACAATCTACCATTTCCATCGTGCAATAATTTTTTTTAAAGCACACATGATCAAAATAAAGTAAAAATCTAGAAATCCACCAAGAAAACTAGAAAATCGTAGGTGCAAAGGTTCACCCTCTCGCCAAGGATCGATGCTCTCTAAATTGAGGATTTGATTCGCAGACACGGGGCGCGGAGAAACAGTCGCCGACCCCGCCTTCTATTAATTCTTAAAGGGGGCCATGTTGCATAGCACGTCTCCTTTGTCAGATGATAGGCCGTAAAAAGCTTTGCACAGGAGTAACAGGTTGCAGAGGATACGACCGAGCGCCGTTAGTACTACATAATTAAGAAGTTCAAGGGTTCTTCGAAGGAGGATCCTTAATTCGAGTAAAGGGTGTCTAGCTTTTCGAGCCTCCGAAACCCCCCATTTTCTCTCCAATTTGCATAATCGTGTAATTACCAAGATAACCCAGTTCGACAAGAGCTGCCTCCTTTCCATCTTACAACTTTGTATCACGCGAAATCATTCTTTCAACGACACCAATATACACCTATCTCTCGCTCTCTTGTTTCGACGATTCGAAACCTTGTAAAACGTTCGATTCAACGAAAACCGCAATTTAAGCTCGGTTTGGTTAATCGAAAGGTAATTCAACGTACGGGAGCAAAGATAATCTACAGTGTGGATGTTATTGCGATGATTTTGTACCAAGTGAATATTACGAGATAATATATATTTGGAAGAAAAATATTCGTGCGAAAATAAAACGAAAGGGACAGAGAGTCGATCATGAATTTTTCTTTCTATCTGATGGGGCAATGCGAATTTATTGAATTAAATTTCCACTTTCTATCGAATATTTTAAGAGGATAACACTGTATTTCGCTCGATATTTTATACGAACATTGTATTTACTCGGAGATGAGGACACGTAGATGTAGATAAAATTCATATGTAATTGCCCCATGTCGCGCCGGTACGTGTATCTGCAAGGGATCACTTGAAATTCTGCATACAGAGTAATTGCCGCGCCAGTGACAAGGGAGTCTAAAAAATGGGCTTCTGGGCACCTGCCTTCGAAATTATGCAATTAACGTTACAAGAGTGTTAATGTTCGTCCGTGATGTAAATTTGCGAGTACGAGAGTGAGAAAACCTCCTGGAGTCTCCTCCGAGGAAAATAGCGAACTTCGATAGTTTCTTTATTCCACGACACGTGTACAGTTTGCTTCTACAATTTTCAAAAGTCCCACTGTGCCAGAAAGTTTGCTTTCTTTAAGATAGAAATTTTCATCTTTAAATTTTGATTTAAGACTCTCTGACAGACTACCCTCTCCATAAAGATTACAATAAATTAGTTCCCTTTTTGGTAACAGAAAAATATTAATTCTCACTCGAGAAGAAACTACTAATTGTAAGAAATGAATTTTCCAAAGAGACTTGACAAGATAATTTTTCAGCTATTTTAATTATTTTTCCCAACCTGGTCAAGCACTGTCTATTGAAAATAGACACAAATGTTCCAGACAGTGCAACACTCAAAAACGATGCAATTGCAATTCAGCAATGTTCAGCATTGTGCTAAAAACCGACGAAATTTGCTCGATTTAATCAATATTCGATGAGATGAGATTCGATCGATTTAGCAAAAATTCAGCATCGCACGTTTGAATTTTCCCATTCGAAACCAGAGGGAAGAAAATGGATTTGGAAATATTGCAAGAGCCCCGAGTATAATCGTTTCATCCGTCCAAGATAATTTTATTAAGCGGTTGTTGCCAGCCGGAGGTGCTCTTCCTCGCAGTCAGAGAATGTCAGCTGCCTCCTGGGGTCTCTCTCGGCGTGTACAAGCCAGACGGCATTGTTCGATCAACAATACTCAACCGAACCGCTCACAACATATCCCATTCATTTCATCCACCCACTTTATATTACCCCCGTGCCCACCCCCGTCGGATAAAGGGGGGAAACAGGGGTCAACGACGAGGATGAAGAAAACGCCGTGTCCGTTCGGTCTGCGGAAGAAGCCGTCACCCTCTTCGGCAAACCCCTTTTTTTTCCATCGCTTTCTTCAGACTTCGCGGTGGCTTATGAGGGCCTCTGGCCTGGCCGTGACAGTTTTTTTGCCCGACCCTCTACGGAAATATGCAAAATTTCTGTTCTCCGAATTCAATGGGCCATGGGGTAGATAGTGTGTTATACTGGGCGAACCGGTGGAAATGAGAGTTTTTTTTTTATCGGGACAATGGACGTTTGGCGAAATTTGCAATGTGAACGCGATTGTTTTTAGGATGATGTTTTCTTTTTTTTTTCAGGTGAGTTGGGGTTGATTGGTTCGCTGTGTGAAATTTTTCATTGTTTGGGTAAGAGATGGAATTAACCCCTTGTGGTCAATGATGTGACAAATTGTATTTTTATTAAATTTGTATTTTTGGATTAGGTAGTTTGTGACGGTGTTCTGATAGTCGTTACAGTGGATAATTGCTGGTATCAAATGTTGTAAATTATTTTGAGAAAAATTGTTCTCTTCCTCGATATTCGTGATGGAGTGTCAAGATTAATATTGATTAATAGAGATGGATAGTTGACGTGTCACTTTCAACTTGCATTCTTTCTACTTGCAATAATTTTCAATTTGAAATCTGTCTACTTGCAATAATTTTCAACTTGCAATCTTTCTACTTTCCCCAATTTCAATTCACTCTAATCTCGATACCAATGATAATTTCAACACCACAGCGACTTCGACTAAAAATAAGATACGCACAAATTCGTCAAACTTATCAACGACGAACTCAACCACGAATCATCAATCAACCCTGATAAATTTCAATCGTTCACCCTTTCCAGCAGCCCTAAGATAACGTGAACCAGCATAAATCATCGTAACACGATCAATTAAGGAACCGTGACATTCAGAATGCTCGAGACACTAAAAAGCGCAGGTAGCCCATCGACGTCGAACCTGTGTTACACCAAAAGCATCTTATAGGTGGTTTGCACTGGCTCCTTCTCTCCTTGTAAAGGTCTAAGAGCGTGTCTAGTGTCCGCAAGGTTTTTGTTCGATAGAAGGAGCCGAAATCTGTGCACCACGTGCCTCGAAGATCCTCGAGTCAATGGAGCGAGAAAACCGAGGGCACGATCCTGACATTTTTCAGGTAACGGGAGAGCCATCGCTTTAACACGCTGCCTCTACAGACCACGAACACCGTCAGCCTCTCTGCTTTCTAAGGAATTCATCCCCCGTAAGGTACCAGAATCACCGATATCTTTACAGATGACATATTATAGCCCTCGTGATCTGCATTCCTTCCTTTCGTTCAACTGGATCGATCCTTTTTTCAGCGAATGAACGATCTCCACTTCGACAGAGTCGATCTGGAGAATGTTTTATTGCCAAGACAGGTAGTGAAGAGAGGGATCGCTGTTTCTAAGCTTCGTATGAAGTTTATATAGGGAAATTTGTACAGGAAAATTAGTGATTTACGTAGGGACAGAGTATCTCTTTTTTAAATGGAAATGTAAAATTTGAAAAAGAACGGGAGATTATTTAACCCCTTTCCTGACTGATGCATCTATTGTGGATTAATTAAATTTGGCAATCTTCAGTTTCGAAAATTAAATGGAAAATTGGAATTAAAATGAACCTTTCTTACTGATACAACTGTTTTTATCAGATCTTGACCAAAATCCGTGGCACGAGTCTGACTCGTGCGTTAATATTCAAAAGGGGTTAAATATTCAAAAAGGATAGTTTATTAAATTTCTATGAATGAAAGAATAAACATTTCCTTCGTTATTGTTACATGTCAAATGTATGTAACAATATCGTAATATCGAAATACATCTTTATACCTACTTCCTCAATTCTAAAAAAATATTTCAAAACATGGCGAAAAATACCAAATTGTACTAAATTCTCTTTTACCTTCAAATCTATCCATCACCAGAACCCAGAAAAATCTCCTCTTCCTACCTCTCGTTACCAATCCTCTAGCACACCACTCACAATCAACCTCTGATTGCCCGATGTGTCCATCCACGGAAAAAACCGCCCGTTAAATCTCACCGAAAATCTACCCATGAAACGATCGCACAAATCGTCTCCTCGTCACCGCGATATCACACAAATCCAACGGAACAATTCCTCCAGCCTATCGTCCACTACTTTTCTCATAAGTGTCCACTCCTGGTGACCAATTCGAGTGGACCATGAACGATTGTCGCGGGACGCATAAAATCAACGGATCGTTAAGATCGATTGTCCGGATGTTTACGACTTTCGCCGACAATGGTCTCTCGTACCGGTCAGTAGATCGTCGAATTCGGGTAAACGAGGAACACACACACACACACACACGTATACAGGCGTCCATTGTCTTGTTGGCCGACGGGTTTGTGCTAACACAAAGGAGGATTATTCGTGCGTCGAGCCGATATCGTGCATCGACGTGGCAAATTGCATTAACGAGGAGCCGCGTTTTTTTCTCTCTCTCCCCGGGCTCTCGATTGCCCGGGCGCGATTTTTATCGTTGCCACGGAGAACACGTGGTAGCGCAGAATGGCCCCGTTAATAAAGTGGAAAGGAGGCGAGGAGCCGGTTTCAACGAGAGGCTTCGTTTTCTGGCCTTCCGCGGAACTCTGGCACGCGCCAAACCGAGTCAGCTGGTGATGATGGGCGAACATACGATGCCTGACGCGTTCGAAAGCTTTTTATCTCGAAACATTATCTCGTGGTATTTCGAAAACGTTGTTAGCAACTACCGAAAGGTGAAAGGGATTCTCCGGCGCGAACGAGCGCACGTCACGAGATCGAACCGCTCGATAGATCGCGTTGCAATATTTTGATTGAGCACGCTGGGTGTGTTGGAGAATAGAAAAAATTCGATCAACCGAGGAAACTTTTATGGTAATAAAGAAAAGTGTTTTGTAATGTAGTAGATATCGAATGAAGAATTCTTCGTATCAGAGATTTATTTTTACATTTTTAACCCTTTGTTTATATTCTTGGATAGAGATACGGAAAAGTGCGATACCGAAAGAGTACAGTGATGCTGTTCTTTGTGTAATATTGAATTGAAAATTCTTCGTATCGGAGACTATTTTTATTTTTTCACACTTTAGTATGAATATACGTGAAAATACTTAAAAGTGTACAGCGATGCTGTTCTTAATGAAATATTGAATTCAAAATTATTTTTAACAGAAATTAATTAATTTATTTATTCTTCGACCGTGATAGAGTGTACGTACAGCGATAGAGAATGCTATTCTTAAATGAATATTGAATTAAAGATTCTTTGAACTGGAGATTATCATTTTTACCCTTTGGTATGAATACAATATGTGAAAATATTTTACTTTTTATTTTTTCATAGGTATGCAACTCAATTTCTGGTTAATTTATAAAATATAAGAACATGGATATGATGAATGCAATAGTAAAATAGTATTAATTAGGCTGGATATAGTAAACTTTTGTGATTGCTTGTACCCGCCTAAGACGAAAAGTATGGAAAGTATCGGTGGTTCGTTAATGGAAAGTGCTTAATGGAAGAGTCGTTTATATTTATGTTACTTTCGCAATGAACACGTTACATGATTGTCGTACATCGTGTAATGTGTCCCGTTTTTCACACTGCGTGCAAAAAAAAGCTGTGTACCGTCACCTGACTGAGGAACAACAGTTACATTCGTTTGTAGAATTACAAAGAGTATAAAAGAGTAATTCGCAATTTTTTTGACAAGTTTTCACATATGCTGCTTTACACGATAAAAATACTATGCCTACCGGGTCTATTTATGCAAAAAAAAGTTCAAATTGACACTTTCTGAGATAGGAGACACTGTACATATTTTATACGAATATTAACAGAGAAAAACTGCTGTGAAGGCATGCAGATCGATACGTTCCTTTCTTCGTGAGAACGTCGTATCGTACGATGTATGCAAATATTGGTTTAAACGTTTCATCGTGAACGTTCAAATAGCCCTCGAAAATGTGGCAAGGAAGAATTGCAAAAGTTACTAAGCAGACATAAATCCAGTACAAACACAAGAAGGGCTTGCGGAACAATTAGAAATGAGTCAACAACCAGCAAAAAATAAATGAAAAAAATAAATACTGAATTTGACAGAAAAATTTTATATCGTTATTACACCTAATACAAAGAAGAAACTCCTAAGTTTCCTCGTCAGAACACCCGAAACATGTTTACTTTGACTCCCGAGCAATTTTACGATCTTCCTATATTTCTTCCTCGTATTACACTATAAAGCGAAGAATAAAAAATAAATACTGAATTTAACAAAAAAAAATATCTAATACAAAGAAGAAACTCGTAAGCACTCGAAACATATTTACTTTGACTCCCGAGCAATTTTACGATCTTCCTATATTTCTTCCTCGTATTACACTATAAAGCGAAGAATAAAAAATAAATACTGAATTTAACAAAAAAAAATATCTAATACAAAGACGAAACTCGTAAGCACTCGAAACATGTTTACTTTGACTCCCGAGCAATTTTACGATCTTCCTATATTTCTTCCTCGTATTACACTATAAAGCGAAGAATAAAAAATAAATACTGAATTTCACAAAAAAAAAAAAAGAAAAATATATCATTAGTAGGATCTAATACAAAGAAGAAACTCTTCAGCATTCGAAACATGTTTACTTTGACTCTCGAGCAATTTTACAATCTTCCTATATTTCTTCCTCGTATTACACTATAAAGCGAAGAATAAAAAATAAATACTGAATTTCACAAAAAAAAAAAAGAAAAATATATCATTAGTAGGATCTAATACAAAGAAGAAACTCTTCAGCATTCGAAACATGTTTACTTTGACTCCCGAGCAATTTTACGATCTTCCTATATTTCTTCCTCGTATTATACTAAAAAGTGAAGAATCGCAAAGAAAAAAATGACAAATAAATACTAAATTCAACAAAAAAAAAATATCATTAGTACATCTGATACAAAGAAGAAACATCGTAAAGGGAGGGATACCTATAGTCAGACCAGCGGCCAATTAAAAACGTTTCAGCTACAATATACTCGGTCTCAAAGAAAAGCCCATTGACAAACAGATTCTACCCACGTCGATGTATACACCTATCTACCACAACATTTTCTCAGTTACACGAGCGCAGACGTCAACAAAACAGGCGGGTGCCTTTTTTTCATTTCCCGAATGATGCTCCCGGAGAAAAGATAAGGGGACACACAGTTCAATGCTCCCCGGGTTCTAAAGCGCGCCTCAATCTCTCTCTTCTTCCTCCCGTCATCGTCATCATCGTCTTAAGTGTCTCCTACACCCCGTATTTATCCCCACCATACCAACCGAATGGCCACGCGCCACCATGCTCCATTGTCTTCTCGCCAACAGAGTCTACCTCTCTCTCTCTCTCTCTCTGTTTCTCTTCCCTTCCACGTTCTCCTTCCTCTATTCCACCAACCACCACCACCACCGCAAACCTCTCTCCCGCCCCTTCTTTCTTTCACTCTCCGGTCCTTCTCCCGAGTCTGAAATTTTCAACATCTGTCGAGCCTCCTACCACCCTTAATACGTTCACTTGGTAACAACGCCATCCCTCGTTTCTCGGCTGCTTCCTGTGATCCCGAAATCCCAGGATCCTCGACCGCCTGGATACGGAGGAGGACTACTACCGAGAGAGAGGAGGGACCAGGAACGAGTATTCTAGACAACGAGTCTGCACGGTCTCTCTACTCTCTAGGCCCTTACCATTCACCGGGGAATTCGTATATACACCGGCTCGTCGAAGAGTTGGCCGAACTGCTGAATTATGCATCGTGCCACTTCACAGCTAGAGCTGAGCTGCAGTAAGAGGGGAAACGATTGCGGTATCGATATGCTCTCTCTCTCTCTCTGCTCGAGGGGAAATATGACTCGGGAGGAATTTCGGAAGTTTATTTTATTTACCATTTTCGGGACGGATAGCGATCTTTGGGGTTTTTTGTAGATAGGATTGTGTAGGTTTTGAGCGTGTCGAGTGGTGGGATGATCTGTAGGATAGAGATGGGACTTGGCAAGAATTTAGGATTTAGTTTGGTTTCAGTTTTGGTGACAGATATTGATCTTTGAAATTCATTCTTTTTTCTCTGTTAAAGTATTCTTTGTAATCGCAATTTATTTTTCAGTGGTATTTTTATTTATGAATTATTGGATATTTGGAGAAATTCAGGGTAAAAGGAAGTAATAGTCAGACTTAAAGTCTTTCCATATTTATCACAATTTAAAAATTACTTTCTTTCAGTCGTGTTAGATTCTCAATGGTTTCCTCAAGATCCTTCGATTACTACCTGCAAATTAACCAGCAAACAACCTAACTTTTTCTCGACGATTTTTTAAACGAAAATTTTCAAAATCATTCTTAGTTTTGGAATTTGTCAGTGTCGAGTGTTACTCAAATTACTAATGGACTAATGAAAATTTATTCGTTACCCGATTTTAATTATTACTGTTCAGTTCGTTTTCTAACCCTTACAACATCACCAATCTCCTCTAAAAGCTTCCAGAAATCTATCACCATCGATCCTTCACTTCCGCGACAAAACAAAAGTTCCTTCGAATACCAAATAAAACTAAACAATTACTCGTTCATTATTCACGTCTAACGAATAAATCCAACACACTATCCTCTCTATTCGTCATTCCAAATAACGTCTACCCAACAATTCTCAGCGAATTTCCGAATCTCCCCTTGATAAGCGATTGAGCGCCGTCGGGGCAGCCGTCGCGGCCCAAGGAAAAACGCTTCCCGGCTCGGACGGTTGTGAAGTAATTTTAATGATTAATAATTACAAGCCGCGCAACTCCCTTCGACCATTTTACACGGCGCACGACATTCTGATGGTAGAGCGTGGTGGGAACGCTGACACGCGCCTGCCGCGGTATTGTCGCGTGGCTCGTCCGCTTAAAAGAGAAGAGGCTAGCCAGAGGTGGGAACGAGGAAGGGAAACGTTGGTGAACCGTGTGACAGAGAAGGACAGATAGAAACTGCCACGATCGCGAGCGAGAGAGCGACGATGGGAGCAGGAGAGAAGCGGATAAGTCGCCACCTGCCACAAATGGGCAGATGTGCCAGGTTCGGCGCGACCGACGTCCTCGAATTGCCTCCTGGTCCCTGACAGGACCAAACAGCGGCCTACACGGAAGAGAAACACGCCGGGCAATTAAATGATAATGCCGCGGAAAGTTGCGCGGCGCGTCGTTTGAAAAGCGCCGATCGACCGCGCTTCCGACGATCGAGCTTTTCAAGCTTGGCTGATAGCTCGAAACGAAATAAATCAAGTTTGGCGACCCGAAAATTTGAGAAACTTTGAAGAAATGCAGAAAAGTATTTTTAGTTTTCGAGTGAAACTGTGTTAGGGGTGAAACACCCTCTTTGAAAAACTCCTGAAAAACTCAAGATATGGAGAAAAAGTGTTTCGTTTGGTAAAGAATTTTCGAAAAATTAAGAATAGTAACGCCTTCGGATTTCTTTTTATTTGAAAACATTGAAAAGAATCTTGGGGGCAGAAGATTTCCTTCAGATAACTCGCTGAAAATTGCTTTGGACGAATTTTCTGGAGACCTGCCAAAGCAATCTTTCTCTGAACCAATGCAGCAGTTCGAAAAACGTCAGAATAAGTGCAGAAAAGTAATATTTTTCAACGATCCGTGTACATTTTCACAGCTAAATAAATTACATAAAAATTTGTACCTAATCAAAATTACTAACCCGAGATATTCCGTACTTTGCAAGTCAAATACTCCCGACAAACTCACATTTAGATTAAAAACGATCCCAAACCACAGTTTCCAAATCTATCATTCCCAAGACAAAATTTACAAATTGTATCACAGAAACTTCCATGTCTCGTTAAATTAAAATT
>NW_017100942.1:662101-666145 GCF_001263275.1 Habropoda laboriosa
CCACTTAAAAAGGGGACACACATCTTCGCCACTTGTCCCATCATCCCAGCACGCCTTTAACGATCCACAAATTTCCGACATGCCAATTACCGCAGATATCGCAGAAAGTTAAATGATCGCGGCGCAACCGCAAATAATCTAATCGTACCAGGAAATGAACACCAAATAATCAACATTGTAACTTAAATACCACCTTTCGTCGAATTAAGAGCTTGACAAACAGGTGGTTGAAAAAAACGTTTCTCTTCGAGTCACTCCGTGGTATGCGGCAAGGCGAGGGGCAAACGCGAAAGGAGAAGAGCTCGAAGGCCTCGTACTTACTAAGAAGCAGCAGGTGCCGCGCCCTGTCGATTTCGTGGCTGCTTGGCTGTTGCTGCAGCAACAATGTATTGGACGATTGCAAAAGTTCGTGGCCGATTTGAAAACGAAGCACAATCGGTGTGTGCGGAAGCAGATTTCGTTTGAAACTGAAATGGCACGAATAATTGTTTGAAAATAAAAGAGAAGCGGTGTATCTTTCAATAGGAATGTAACATTACGCTGAAAGAAAGATCTGTGTCCAAGTCGACAAGGTTCTCGCCACCTATGAAAATCGGGCTAGAACTTTTGCAATCGTCCGATACAATTTTTTCGCCTGGTTAGAAATTCGAGGCGTTCTCTCATCAACCCTCGTCCATCCCTCACTTTCGCATCTTAATAGGTCCCTCGGTGTTAATTTGACACAATGGTAAAAAATCAGTTAGAAAATAAACAAAAACATTCGTCTACAAATAGCCGAATGGTACAACTTTTTACCGGAAAAATGTGTCGAATTGAGAGGGATGAGGTTTACCCTTGTGTCGATAACCGGGTACTCTTTTGCGCATTCTCACTGAAAGATTTGAGTATCCGGCCAGATCGTTGTTATCTGATACATTTCCTATCCCTGTTTGCTTCAAGTTTAGAACTTTGTTATCAGAAAACTGCTAAAATTGGGGACGGTAAAGTAAACGGCAATTGTGGTTACTGGCGTAGAGGTTAATTAACGAACGAGAGAGTGTGCGTGTGTCTTCGTTGTTGGGCGATATTCACGGGCCAGGGAATTATGTGAACGGAATGCGTGGAAAATGTCACGCTGTCGTCGGACCAATTGAGCAAACTGCGAGGGAATTTTTAAACTTGCTTAAATTAGAGAGACACCAGCTTCACCTGCGCGTCGAAAAAGACACGGGCGACGTCGTTTTCGAAAAATATACTGATTAAGGAAGAAGCAGAACAAGCGGAGAAGAAAGTTGCAAACGTTTTGTAATGTACGGTTCGTATTTCGGCCTTTTTCTTAGGAGAACAACGACGTGGTAATTGAAGCATAACGAGTGCAAAAGTTTCGTCGATTACTGTTGGGTTCATTGGTAAACTGGTCTCGCCGATTAATCGTGATCGATGAGAAGCTGCAATGTGTTCAGGTAGCAAGTGTAAATGTTTTGTTTGTTGGATGAGTGGAGAATGATGGGTTGCTGGGTACTTTATGTCGAACATTGCAGCGACAAAGTGGGCATCGATAAATTTTCCTGCACTGATCGATCGTTTTTTTTTTTGGATATTCTGGTAACACATACAGTTTTCGTCTTTTATTATCAAATTTGGTTCTTTTGAAATGATTTTCTGGGCATTTTTTCAAGGTCTATTGAACGATTTCTCTTCGATATTTTTATAAAATGCATACTTTTTATCTTCTATTATTAATCGATGTAAAATGGGCTCATAATTTTAATAAATTGTGCATTGAAATTATATCGACACGATTTCTCTTGAAAAACTTATGAAGATTCTAAATGATCTTTTAGCCACTTACAATTGCATATTTTTACTACTGTAACATTTTTTATTATTAAATATTGTTTTACAATTATTTTCTAGCTTTTACCAATACACTTCTGACAATAAAACAATTACAGAAATTGAAGGAAACAATTGGAATACATACGATCCACTTCAAATTTTCTACTCGTATCAGTTTGCTTTCAATCAAATTGGATCGACTTTACAAAAACTCACTGCAAAGAAACAGCTTCAGCGAAACACAAAACTGCTATTCCGTAAAAGATTCTATTTCCGCCGTTCCACGATACCACTATAAAAATCTACATACAGTGACCGAAAAAAGTATTCATGCACCCTATAAAATGTAATAACTTTTTTAAAATTGGTCCAAACGATTTGAGTTTTTTTGAGAAGTTAGAAAGATTAGTTTACTGGATGACTTCTCGAGAAGAGAAGAATCGGTTAATGTTGCTATGAGCTACAAACGGTTAAAGATTGTGAAAATCGCACTATTTCACGACTTTCGGCCTAGAACAGTAACAAATCTGCAGATTCTTACATCTTTCGATGCCTGTCGCTTGTTTCTCCATTCGCCGATTTCGATGAAATTTTCAGCGTGTGTATAATTCACATAGATCTACAAAACGTATTTTTTAAATTTTCATCACGAGCTCAGATAAAAAAGTTGCAAAAACGACCTTCGCTATTTTCTTCGCGATTCCGACTAATTGCAGTTTTTTCAAAAATTTTTTTGCACATCATCTAGTAAACTAATCTTTCTAACTTCTCAAAAAAGCTCAACTCGTTTGGCCTAATTTTTAAAAAGTTATTCCATTTTATATGGTGTATGAATACTTTTTTCGGTCACTGCACATATACAGGGTGAGTCTCCTAACATGACGACCTCAAATAACTCGTAAGGTATTCGTTGTACGAAATAAAAGTTGCATGGTATCTAGGGGGACATACAGTGCTCTAATCTGTTTTTTATTACCTTACTCTTCTATTGAGATATTAGGGTCACCTTCAGTTTTTTAAATGGAATGTCTAATATTTTTTTTTCGAATTCGGATAAATCATCAAATCTTGCATATAAAAGTATTATTACAAAGTGGGATTTAAAACGAATAATTACTGAAATATCTTCAAATTAATAATCTTCTATTAGGAAATACGCTCAGCCAACGTGATTCTTAGCACGACTTTGTTTACTTGTTTTATAAATATCTCAGTAATTATTCTCAGCACTGTATGTCCCCCTAGATACCATGTAACTTTTGTTTGAAACATTTTTTCGTACAACAAATAACTTACGAGTTATTTGAAGTCGTCATGTTAGGAGACTCACCTTGTATTCGAATTTCCTTCTTCTTTTGCCTTCTTTTCTGACGATGAACTTGTACCATGCAACTTTTGTTTGAAACATCTTTTCGTACAACGAATACCTTACGAGTTATTTGAGGTCGTCATGTTAGGAGACTCACCCTGTATATCACAACTGCAACGGTATTAAAAAAATATCCACCAATGCCGAACGAAAGACACAATTCGCTGAAACAGATCCAATCCCTCGATAATAAAAGTATCGATATATCCACTGTAATCGTCCACTTAATTTCAAGCAGTTCCACTCGTCTGACCGCAAATTCGAAACATTTTACTCGTCTGACGACTCCCTTTTGTACCACTGTTAATCCAACCCCTAATTCGAAACATTAGCACTCGAAACGGCAAATTGCCGATATTTTCCTGCTTCCAAACTGTTCCTCGGACTCTCCTCGTATAAGCCGGCTGCCAGCGGAGAACCCTCGGTCGCATGCTTATTTCCTGAAGAGAGAAAAGAAAGCGACGGCGAATCCTTATTATTGCCGAGTGAATGCGAAATCCAACGCGATCTGGGCCGATGCACCCTTTCGTAGCACAATGTGCGGACATCCACCGGGTCCTGCACACACAACCCCTTCCAACCACGAGTATCCTCTCCTTCTCTCGTCGCCGTCGTCGTCGTTCTTTACTGTCGCGACGGACAATGCCAGAAACGATCGAGCGTTCGCTTGCATACATGGACGTGAAAAATACGTACGGATAGTTGGGATTTTCTAAATCACGCGGTGAACGAGTCATTTTATTCCTGTGGCAGCTGATATTTGCTGACTGATGTGTATGCATAGAGGATAATTTAGGAAAGATACTGTTCATCGCAGAATTGTCTGGTAAACCGTGGTAAACAATTATATCGTCAAA
>NW_017100942.1:666168-671285 GCF_001263275.1 Habropoda laboriosa
GAAAATACGAAGTCCCGTTTACAAAAATTAACTTGACTCTGACATCTCCCTCATTACTATACCTACAGAAAAATTATTCACACCACCGAATGTTTCATTACATACGGAACAATTTTTGTGAGAATATTTTTTTGATAATTTCAATCCCTCCTGGGATATTTCATCGTTTCCAGTTAAACGGAACTGGATTTATTCGTCTTTTCATAATTTACGTTTCGATAGTAATATAAATTCCTGTAATAATTAAACTTCTGAAATTATCAAACGTATTATGGATCACGTTCTTCAAGAATTTCTTTCTGTCGATAATTTTCGAGAATTATTTACCGTCTGCAGGACAGAAAAAAAAAAACAAATCCCTTAGAAGGGAGCTGAAAAGAATTTGTTTGATTATATTTCTCTGTTCAAGTGCGAATATGACGTAGACAGAGGGTGGAAATCCTCGCGACGTCCACGATCAAGGGGTTAATTCGAACCATTAGTACTTGTCCGAGGGACAAGTGCTAAATTTCCCACTATTTGTTCCAACAACTTTGCTGAGTCGATGAGTTATGACGTTTCAAATGCGCCCACGTATCCAGCCGAGTTGCAACCCTTCCAGAAGGGTGATACTTTCGAGAAAAAAAACTCGCAAAAAATGTATAAAAACCGAACAACCCTAAAGTACACTGTAGACATATGGGTGTAGTTCTCAAAGAAGGTGGAGATCAATAATAAATACATTAAGGTGGTGGAAGTTACACGTGTACGCAAACAAATTACATAACGCTATTATTGTAGAATTATTTAATATTAACCCTTTGCACTCTCCGCAATTTTTAATACGACCTACCAGAAACTCTGAATCATTTTTTCTATGGGCCAGCTACTCTGAGACTATTTACAATGGAAGATACTTTGTAGGCGTTCAAGTTTTTTTAGAAATATGTATATCTTACAATGTCGCCACGGCGGTGACAACGGAGTGTAAAGGGTTAACCCTTTGCACTCCAATGGCGCTTTTATGGCGGCACGCGTAATCACTTTGGAGAACTTTAGAATATCAAATTCAGAATTTTGTGTATTATCAAATTAATGCAAATTAACATAAGAAATAGAAAGAAGCAAAATTCTTTTCTTTTTTTCTTTTTCAAGACAAAACTTTGGAGAAGTTTCACTGTTTATCTTGTCAAAATATGGTGGGAGTGCAAAGGGTTAAAAGAACGAAACATAAGAATAATATAATAATATATTTTTGACACTAAATTTTATCATATTTTATTTTTCTATAAAAACTTATCCTTTTCTTAAATTTTTCACATCTCATAAATAAATTACATAACCTCAATATTGTAGAATTATTTGGTATTAAAGGAAAATTAAGCACACATTTTTACAATCAAATTTGATGCTGCAAAATTGGAAGATTTCCCACTAAAAACTGATTCTTTCCCCAAATTTTCTACACCTCGTTTTTATTTCTAACCTCAAATTTACTTACACCTAACCTCAATTCAGTACAAATGATGCTCGTACCGATCTGTGTCACCAATGCTCGTCAAAACGAGTCTCTAAATAGAAGCAACGACCCAAAGAAGACTTGAAACAAACGAAACTCCCTTCCACGAAAACTTTATATCGACGATTACTCATCGACGATTATAGAACATTCTAAAACCTGCCTTGCAACAAAATCAACAAAAACAAAAAAAAACCACGCGTTCTTTCACGTTTATAGACACGCGACCAAGCGAATAGCAACGGCAAAGGGAAAAAAGTACTTTCCCCGTTCTTTCGATTTCTGTGGAAAAATCGACCCGGAGCGAACTGTACGAGGAGGGCATCGAGTGAATTCACGGGTTATTTTTCGCGATGAATGCCACCGTCGGGAGGAGGCACCGGCGCACAACCATACACAGACGCGAATACTCTGCATCGCGTCTGAATCCTTTGATAACGGGGTAAGCTTAATTCCCCGCTCCAGTCGGCGCACGAAAATTTTTTTCCTCGAAGGGCTCCGGCAACCCCGTCAAGTTTGTCGAAGGGTGGTTTCTATAATTGCGAGGGTTACCCATCGTTCTCCCTTAACGAGGGATAAAAGTCTCTCTCGCGCGGCTCTCTGTTTCGCCTCTTTTCTCCACGTGAACGTGCGTCGACCCTGACATTTACGTGCCCCGGCCGAACGATGGAAACTGCCGGTTTAATTGCGCCAAAGGGCGGGCCTCGCATAATTAATCGCCAGCAAGAATAAAGGCTCGCACTTTGTGCCCGAAGTTTCGGGTTGCAACGCATCGATCCGTTACGAAGGACTCACTGGACGTTTTAGTAAATTTTATTTTCAGAACCGTTGTTTATTTTTCGTTTTTTGCGTTTGCCGAAATTAAAGTGTTGTGAAAACGAGAGTTTGATTATGAATTTCGGTTAATTTCATTTTACAATGTTCGCACCAATGAAATTAACCCTTTGACAGTCTAAGAAAAATTTCTATTTCACGCGTATTTTTTTCATAATTACGTCGGGGATGATCATTTTTGAAACAAGGAATACACAACCCTACGTCGTAGTTATGACAATAATATCTCGACTATTTTTAACTTTCTTCATAAGAGTCTCTCTTTAGTTAAACAATTAAATATTCGACGTTTTGCCTGAATCTCACACGGGATAAACTCTCGAAGGGCTAAGTTTTCATATTGAAAATGTTTTTGTTAATCTTAATTTCAAATATGTAAGTTATACATAAATCGCGATATATTTTCTTAAGCGATAGAAAACTTCACAAAATAATTATACCGAATCGTACCGTAAACAAGTGAAATTATTTAAGAAATTTCTTAGAAAATTTACATAAAACATTATTTGAGAAATTTACTTAAACTAAAGGTGTACAATCACGATGCTAATTTTTCCACAAACAGCAGAGCTGATTTTTCGCCTCAACCTGTGATTAATTAACTCGTTAAGAAGATCAATTAAACGACGATATTTCTTTCTGCGCAAAAACAGTGGAAACCTCGAGTCCTAGAAGAACTGTAAAATATGAATTTTATTCGCTCTAAATCGTAATTACATCGGTACTGTCAAAGGGTTAAGATTTGCACACGTTAGGAAGGACCGCTAAACGATTCTCCCGAAATAATTCCCAAGTTTTAATTTAAAAGAAAACCAGCTGCTTGAAATGTCCACAGATGTTCTAATGTCGGAATCTGTTTGGAGGAGAGAACGTCGGAGTTGCCGCGACCATTAAAAACGGAAACCGCGAAGTAGAGAGCCGCGAAACGGCGATATGGTAGGGGCCAGAGGGGGAGGGGGAGGTTCCTAAACCGTCGTTCCCTCTTAAAATTAATCCGCGAGGGTTGCAAATAGCCTCTTTGACGAGCGGCCAATTCTCTCGCGCGAATCGCGTGGATGCCACTCCCTGCGTACTTTCGCCTATTCTAACGAGGAGAAGACGGAGAAGAGGAAACGAGAAGAAAGAAACGCAGACGGACAAGACGGCCAGTGGTATAGAAACGAATTTTAGCCGCTCGACAAACCGTTTTTCTGTCCCCTTCGCAAATTTTTATCCGCCTATATTTTACGCTGATCGTGAACATTTGCAAGAAGAGAAATAAATTACCTCGTTATTGGATATGTAAAAATGTGATATTTAAAAAATCAATATTTCTGATATTTATGTGAGATGTTTATTGTTGAAACTGTCGTTCTGTGGACATTCTGGTTTTTCGAATAAATCAGTTTTTAAGGGTAATCTGAATAATTGCAAGAAAATTATTGGCGGCAAACGGTAGAATGTTGTTTAATTTTTTCAAGGTATTTCTAACGAAATAGAATTATTTATTTCATTATTTAGGAAAAACTTTGTTTTACACGTTTTTGTAGAAGATTAACATTATTTTATCGAAAATACGATTAAACGTTCGTTACTGTGGGACTCGTGATTCATATTGTGTTTGAGTTTATTAAAAAAGAATTCGTGCAAATGTTGCCCTCCTCTGTGTAACAAACACCTCTAAAATTCGTCTGAGAAAAGTTATATAAGAAAGCGAATTTAAACAAAGTAAAGGTCACAACAAGTTGGCCAATGTTGACCATTCTTCGCAAGAGACTATCAACTCCTATCAGAGATCCATAAAACTTTTCCACGTGTACCAGAAAAGTTAGAAAAAAAAAGAACAATTATTCTTCAGTAAATTACAAGCCACGTTCAATATTAAGCTGGAAACAGGAAAACTTTTGAACTTCGTCAAATTTAATCTTTACTTCGAAATATTTGACAATCTTAAAAGGAACAAACGCTCTCGTCGAGGTTCGCTTATTTCTCCTAAAAAAAAATAAGAGAGACAAAATTCCTTCGACTTTTTATTCGATTATAAATCGAATTAAAGAATATCTGAAACATTGTTTTAAATAACGGACACTGTAAGCCAAATAAGAAATAATATTACTACTTGGCAAAGCAATTTCCTCCTACATTGCTCAAAATTTTCATCGTCTAACGCTACCCTAATACAAATATCTTGATAAAAACAACGAAAATATTTCAAAATATATTTCCTCTCAATATCCTTCAAATAAAATCCATTTAATTTTCATTGACAAATAAATATAAATTACAACCTAATACAGTGTTCACAAATTTACAAAAATTGATACAGAACATTCAAATCTAAATCATTTACACACCCTTCTCCTTATCGAAGTTAATCTACCAACACAGAAAAAAGCCGCTCCCTAAAATGAAAAAGACAGATCCTATACCAGTGTCTAGGAGGATAAGACGGGAACTGGCTGGCGAACCGACCAAGTGTCACCGAAGACGGGGCCCCCGATGAGAGTAGCCGCAGTTCGCGCCCCGTGGCACGAGAGGAACCTTTTCCAATTGACGTCATAGACGCACTCTTTTGCCCTTTTTTCCTCCCCCTTTCGTCCTCGCTGGCCCCACCGTTTGGCGGTGCAACGGGTTAAGAATACAGCGTGGCGGGATTACTTTCGGTGCGTGTGTTGCAACGTTCTGCACTGGGAATAGCCGGTGGCCAGGGCTGAATTAACAGCCGCGCTATCGAGACTATATATCCGTGTTTTGTCTTCTCTTTCTCTCTACTCCGCCACGCTCGAATTTTCTACGCTGCCCGAGA
>NW_017100942.1:671316-710164 GCF_001263275.1 Habropoda laboriosa
TCGCCGCCGTTCGTTTCGTCTTCATTTTTTATTCACAACCCTTTCATGTCTCTCTTTCTTTTTTTCCTTTTTTGCGTTTTCTCGTTCCACGGTTTTTCTTTCTTTTCGCTGGTCATGCTTCCGTCTCTGTAAATCTATGAAGTTTCTTTATGTCGTTTCAACCGCTAGCTTCTTCTTTTTTTTTTTTTTGTTCCTTCAGGTAGCGGGAGACTTTTATTTTGCGCTGGGAAAACGGCGAAATGCAAACCGCTGGAGTAATGGACCGGTTTTCAGGGTTGTCTCGTGGAAGGATTTTATTGGACTTTTACGTGGGACGGTTTCGGGAGAACATCGTGTCTTGAATTCTGTTTTATTTGGGTAATTGACGGTTTTTGGGGGTTTGAGATTTGAGCGATGATTCAATTTGATTTGCGTTGGGAAACGGAGAAATGTAAAGAAGACGACGAAGAAATGAAGTGTTTCTCAGGGTTGTTTCGTGAGAGAATTTTATTTCGTTTCGCGATCAGAGAATTCGATACTTCAAAACATTCTGAAAAATGAAAAAAATTGATAGATAGAAAATTTGATTTTCGCGTTAAAAATTTTCAGAGAAATAGTTTTTTTTTTTAATTTAAGATAGCGAACGACAATTAAATTCGATTACCCTTGAAGAACAGCAAGAAGCAAACCTGACACTGAAGATTTGCTTTTACGATCGCGAGAAGTCGATCGCAAAATTATCAAAATATAAGAAACAAGCACACATAGCTCCAGATATTTCGAAACACTCCGAGAAATGAGAAAGATTGGCAGACAGGAGGGGTGATACCGCGATGAAACGAAAACGGAACGAAACAAAACTAGCCGAAGCCTCTTTATCTATCTTTGCGCGTGATTATTTAACGCGATATCAAAGGATGTTAACGCTCGTATTAAGGAAAGCGGATGGCAGACGGAAGTAGCAGACGGCTTCGGGGACGATGGCCCATATGAACACGGAAATACGTGGTGTTGGCATATGCATAGTTGAAGCACGCGTCGCGTACACACGTGTCTGCCTTCCTACGTGAAATACAGGCCTATGTGCACGCGTATCTCTAACGCGATAGATATTTTTGGAGCCGAGATACCGCCGTTTCTTATACCGATATGTCCGCCTTTTAACTTCATTGCACGCGTCTTATGGTCGAGTGCCGTGAGAACGTGTGTAAATCGTAGCATTGATCAACATTTCTGTACATTCTGCGGTTGATCTATAAAATTCTTAAATATAAAAATTCGTAAATTCTTCTGTATTTTAATCTTGAGTTCAAGCAATCAATATCAGAGCAAAATTGCAATATTTCGAATATCTCGATTTCTGCAAATTTTTGAATTCGAAAAAAGGAGATGGAAGGATCTGAATTTATTAAAAAAGAAAACTATATTTTACAATCTTCTATTTATATTAAGATATTTTTCTTATCTTTAAGAGGAGGCTTTGATATTAAAATTAAGATATTCTTCTTATTTTTAACACGCAGCGAATTTCTCGATTATTGGAAAATTTTAGAATTCGGAAAAAAGGCTAATCGAAAAATCTAAATTTATGTAAAAAAAAAAAAAGAACAGTGTTCTGTAATCTTCTATTTATAGTATATTACGATATTTTTCTCACTTTTCACACCCGACGAATTTCTCGATAACCCAAAATTTTAGAATTCGCAAGAAAAGATGGAAAAATCTAAATTTATCCAAAAAGAAAGTAATAATTTATTTAACAAACGCGGTATTCCACACCTGGCATTTCCCCTTAAACGACTCTAATTGTACACGACGACCATCACAGGCTCCAGCGATAACCGCAAAGAAGCAAAACAGGTGTAGGATCGAAGATAAATACAATGTAGAAGATACAAATAAAGGTACAAAGTATGACAAGGTAAGAAATTCACGTGATAAAAGACGATTGAATGGAATCCTCGGCTCGTAAAACGAACAACCTTATCTTCCCGCATGCGAGAACCGAGAAGCGTGCCATTTTTCACGAATAACGCACGTTGCACGATGGCTTGTATTTCGCAGCGGCTTCGAGCAAATGAGACGAGGTTTATCGACGAATGATTTTGATCGAACGGTGCGTGCTTCGCGCGAAATCGTCCATTTCACGTGGATCGAAATGACGGAAACAAAACGTCTCGCAGTTTTGGTACTGATCACGGCTTCGATTTCTGCCATTCGCGTTAGCCTTATTTATTTACGATCAACGGATTAATTTAGACCGCTTTCCGGCCACGAAACGGAACACCGAGCCCGTTAAATGCTCGCGCAATCCACGGATTGCAAATCGATTCGACGTAATCACACTACCGGCAAGCTTTCTATGTGTTTTGCTTAGGTAAGTGGTAGAAACGGGTTGAGGAACGAGGCGAGATAATTGCCTCTTTCTGGAGAAACTGTCTTGGTTCTGTTGATTCTTAAAATTGAACTGGGACACGCAGCTCGTAAATAGTTTCTTATTTACATGTTTCTTCATTCAAACATGTGACGAATTCTTCGAGAGAATTATTTTAAATAACTTTAAATAAGTAATTTGTCTTTTTGACAAATTTGTTTCGAGTACTTTTTTAAATAAGTGATTTCTTCTTAAGATCTTAATTATTAGGATTACAAAGTAAATTAAATCCTTCACTATTTCCTTGGAAATTGGTTAAATGAAGTTACTTTTGCTTTTTTTATGCAAAAATGAACTTTTTTAAGTAAGTTATATTTTTAGAATAAAGTAATTTCTCGTTAGGATGTTAATTAATAAGGATTGCAAGACAAATTAATCCTCGATTTCTTCCTCGAAAATTGAAACAAAGAACACTGTGAACACGATCTCAAATTTCTCCATCATTTCAGCAAACTTACCCACAGTTAACGCAATTTCCACCAACTCTGCAACGTTCCCAATACCCAAAAATCCAAATCGATCGAATCTCCAAAAAGTCCACCAAACCGAAGAATCTACGCTCAACTCGAATTTCTCCAGAATTTCAACAAACTAATCCACTGTTTACGCGATTTCCACAATTTGCAACGTTCCCAGAGTGCTACCCTGATCGCAGCCTTCAGCCCAGCTGGACAAAGGATGTCGCTCAGGTGATTCTTGCACAACGAAATCCCCTCTTCTCCTGGCGAACTGGCTTTAAATCGCGACCAGAGTTTTCCAGGTTTTCTTTACCAATTGCACAAAAGGGCGGTTTAAAAGGCAGCTCATTGTACAACATGGAGGCTCCACAGCCTGAGATCAGCTGGGCCGAGTTACGTGGGAGGATCTCTCCGCCAGCTGAGATTTATAGATTGTCTTTCTCTCCGTAGGAAACTCCAACGACGGACACGCTAACCAACCAGTCGAAAACACCGTGGTGAATCTGGGAAACTTGGCGATCGAGCGAAGCAATGCGGTCGAAACGCTCGAGATTGTGCAAGGCACGCGGGTCTCGAGACGAGAACGTCATCGGTCACGAGGGGATTTCAGGTGCTCGGAAATCGTAAGCTGTTTGGCACTTTGTGTCATGGAGAAATTTACCACTGTTCCACGATACTTTTTCTTATTATTATTATTATCGCGGTTTGTGACGAATGTCGCTGATAAGGGAATTTCGAAAATTTCGATTTTTTTGATACTTTGCAGATGTTTCTGGAAACCTCAAATGAAGAAGCAGGAAATTTTTTTTATCACTGTTCGACGATACTTTTCCCTATTATTATTATCAGATTTTATGACGAATGTCACTGATAAGAGAATTTCAATTTTTTTTTAATTTTGCAGGTTTTTGAGAACCTCACTGAAAGTATCAGGTAAATTTTTTTGTCATGGAGAAATTTACCACTGTTCCACGATACTTTCTCTTATTATTATTATCGTGATTTGTGACGAATGTCACTGATAAGAGAATTTCGAGAATTTCAATTTCTTTTTAATTTTGCAGGTTTTTTGGGAACCTCACTGAAAGTATCAGGTAAATTTTTTTTGTCATGGAGAAATTTACCACTGTTCCACTCTTATTATTATTATCGTGGTTTGTGACGAATGTCACTGATAAGAGAATTTCGAGAATTTCAATTTTTTTTTTAATTTTGCAGGTTTTTTGGGAACCTCGATGAAAGTATCAGGGAATTGTTTTATATCATGCAGAAATTTACTAGAGTTCGATGATACTCTTTTCTCCTATTTATTAGATCTTTTTTTTATTATTATCATATTTCATGACGAATATCATTGAAAAGGGAACCTCAGTAACTCAAAACTCCTGATACTTTTTAAACTCTGCAGATTTGTAAAGGACCTCAATAGAAGTACCACACAATTTCTCTTTTCTTGCTACTTGCTGGTTTTTCAGAATGAAAACACCCTTTAAAGATTAACTTCCGTTTTCCTATTTTCCTGCACATTTCGAAAACTACAGTAAATACAAAGAAATTATTGCATTTTAAATTTCATAACTTTTTATATTACATAAATAATAACAATTCTTTATAATCATACAAATAATTCAATTGGATACTCCAACAATTTTCTTTTCCTAACACAGAAGTATGTTACCCTTATTGGATTATGGGAGTTGCTGGTTGTTAAATAATTAACAATCCTTATTTTAAACTATAAACTTTTATTAGACACAACGAAGGTGTGTATTTGGTTTTAATAATATGTTGTGAGTGATGGCGTGTATGTCGTGTGTTCGTTTTTGAATTTTTGTGAAGGATCTAGGATAGACATGATATATGGGTGATACTCGAATCATCTCGAGATTAGGGAAACGAGCGGGTCACAGAGAGAAACAGGGAGTAAAACAGTAGAACCGCGTTGTTAATGACATAAAAGCGTGCGTGAGGATATTCGAGAAGAAGGATAAGAGACCATTGATCAGCTTATCATTATTCCTTTTTACGTGCCTTTATCGTTATTGTGTAATTATCGCTATAAGATATATTGCTATTAAACTTACTATCACGTGTTATTCACCCACAGAAGGTTCGCTTTTCTACTTGATGGTAAGAGCACTGTACACGGACTGAGAATGCTCCTACGAAACGACCTAATATTGCCTACGACCCCGCTTGGGGCCGAAGGGCCTTTTGTCACGTATCAGAAACATTTAAATCTTTACTAAACAGAGGTGGTAAAGCTAAACGTAAAGCTATGTATACTTCCTAGTAAGGCTTTAGATTAATTTTTGTTATATCTAACTGACTGATAAATCTAACAAGGACTGAGAATGCTCCTACGCAACGACCTAATATTGCCTACGACCCCGCTTGGGGCCGAAGGGCCTTTTGTCACGTATCAGAAACATTTAAATCTTCACTAAACAGAAGTGGTAAAGCTAAACGTAAAGCTATGTATACTTCCTAGTAAGGCTTTAGATTAATTTTTGTTATATCTAACTGACTGATAAATCTAACAACTCTGTAAAATGTGAAAAGAACTAAGAATAAACACTAGGCTAAACAAAGTAATATACCTGTTACGATACTCTGTGTAGCTACAAGTTCAATTTAATTTTCTAAAAAAGAAAAAAGACGAGAGAGACTAATAGAACTCTAACACGAAGAGATATACACTTGATCGATCGTGAACATCTTCGGTGAACTTCTTACTTCGTTCCCTCGACTTCACGGTCCAGTGACCAGCTGTAAAACTTCTCGTCGCAGTTAATAACGAAGTTCCCGCAAACTTCTGTGTGCATTTAATTTCGCTGAAAAAGTTTTGCAAACTTTCGCAGCTACTCGCTCGAGGAAATGTGAAAAATTCGCGCATACTATTATGTGCGATTTCTCGTTAACGACTCGTGCGATTGCATAAACAACGAAATGAAAGTTCGAACATTTGCATAGAATCTGATAAATGCAGAATTAATCAATTCTACGAAAAAAAAAAAAAAAAAAAAAATTCAACACTTTTCTTTTCATTTTTACACCTTTTTTTATGTGAAACGTTAAAACTGAAAATTCTTCTTTTGATATTTGTGAAAACTTCATCTCACAATTAAAAAATTCCAAAAATAACTCGCTCGGAGACATCAGAAACGGCATAAGTCTTAACTAACCTTTCATAAACAAGGAAAAACTATTTTTCTTCTTTGAAAAATTAAAGACGGTAATTTCGTTCAAAATGGTTACGAAAAGTGTGCGTTTTTAGCAATGTAATTTCCTTTATCAATAGTATTTCATGATTATTCTGCTTCAATTTTGATCACTTATGTCGTTTCTGTATTAAACGACACGATTCACCGAAAACAAGTACAAAAATTGAATTCTAACGCAAATTCACATAACCACACACGAAACTATCATTTCAAACTAAGAACCCTCATAAATCAAGTATTTAATCGTCTTAAGTCCAGACTTGTAGTGTTTCTGCTCTCATTTTGCAAATCACCATCCCTATTTCACGAGACCTGCGCTGTTTCTGTACTCATTCGATGCGTTTAAACACGAACAACACGGTTCACTTAACAGCCCTCGTGAAACCCCGAAATTCGGTAAATAATTTTCAAAAAAAGTTAACTCATTAACCACTTACACTTAAAATTTCTTACCAATCGTTTAAAAAAATGGAGCCTAATTCAGATCAACCTGCCCCAAACCCAGCTAAAAAGAACTATCCCCCAAAATAATTTCAAAAGATCAACGACCACGCGAGACCAAACTACTCTAAATCGATTAATTTCACTTTCAGTTCGTCCAAAAAAAGAAAAATTTCACAGCAAGTGTTTATACCGAACACGTCGATCCAAAGTCAACTCTAAACAGATCAAGCGAGCTAAGGTGAATCAGCCTTTAGGTTCATCTAACTACGGAAGGTTAAAAAGTGTCTTCTATTACTTGTTGCCTATCTATAAATAATGGAACCGGTGATAAAATTACACCGTACAGACGGTTTCGTACCGCCACTGTCCCCGGTCAAATCGGTTTTCCCGCACAGTCGGAATTAAATTTCCAGATTCATTAGCCCCCGTGGCGCGTCTCGTGACGCACGAGACGGCTCTCTTTTAACCCTTTCTCGCTCTTGCCCTGGTCACTCGGTCTCCTTCACTCTTGGCTACTCGAAAATGGCCACACGCAGCCGGCATAGCGTCTTCTGGTATAAATACATATGAGAACTGGGTCGCTGCCCTGAACCCCAGTCGGTGCATCGTCTACGAGCTTTCCTTGTCGTTCCCCGGAAGTCTTACCTTTGACCCCGTCCACGTTTCCGCTGGTAATTAGTCAGCGAGCGCCGCGAACGTATTATTGATTATGTTAACGCGCCGGAGCTTGGAGACTTTTAAATTCCTGCATTTTACTCTGGTTTCTTCTTTCGCTGCCTTCTGTTTCGCGTTGTGTCTTCGTTTTCTTCGTTCTTCCTCTCTTTGGTTTCGTCGGGGGTGTTTGTACTAGGTGTGGGAAAGTAATTCGGTTGGTTTCTTGCGGAATTAGTTTTCATGGAACTTCTTTGGAATGCTTCCGGGTGAAGGAGTCAGGAGAAAATATTTTGTTCCTTAAGTGAGTTGCTCCGAAAAATTTCTAATTTCTTCGTGATTCTGTTAGACGAAGAAAAAATCGCGAAACATTTCTTTTGGATAAAAAAACTGGCACAGAAAAACGTTTCTAATTCGCTTGGATGAAAATTCCATGAAAACATTGTGAACCAAAAGACCCTTTCTTTAGCCGAGGCGTTCCGGAAAACTTCTAATTCCTTCCTGATTCTCTTAGATGAAGAAAAAATCGCTAAAAAATTGATTTAAATGAAAATACGCACAAAATAAAAATTTCTAATTTCATTCTAATTCTCTTGTATGAAATAATCTCGAGAACAAAATGTACTTGTCTCATACTATGGACGAAAAGGCTCCTTCTTTAACCGAGTCGTTTCACAAAACTTCTAATTCCTCCCTAATTCTTTTGAATGAGAAAAATTGATTCGAACGAAGATACTCCCAAAATAAAAATTTCCAATTCAATTCTAATCCTCTCCTACGAAATAATTACGAAAAAGGATGTATTTTTTTTCATACTACGGACCAAAGACTCCTTCTTTAACCGAGTCGTTTCACAAAACTTCTAATTCCTCCCTAATTCTTTTGAATGAGAAAAATCATAAGAAAAATTGATTCGCACGAAGATACTCCCAAAATAAAAATTTCCAATTCAATTCTAATCCTCTCCTACGAAATAATTACGAAAAAGGATGTATTTTTTTTCATACTACGGACCAAAGACTCCTTCTTTAACCGAGTCGTTCCACAAAACATCTAATTCCTCCCCTAATCCTCTTGAATTCGAAAATAAAAATTTTTAATTTCATTCTAATTCTTTCACACCAAATAATTACGAAAAAGAATGTATTTTTCTGATACCATGGACCGAAACACCTCTTCTTTAAATTTCTAATTCTCTTAAATGGAAAAATCGCTAAAATATCGATCTGAATGAAAGTACTTCCAAAATAGAAATTTCCAATTCTCTCCAACGAAACAATTCCAAAAAAGAATACACTTTTCCCACACAACAGACCAAAACACCTCTTCTTCAACCAAATCCTTCCACAAAATTTCCAATTCTCTTAAATGAAAAAAAATACTCCCAAAATAAATATAATTGAACTTAATCGTCCCACAAAATGTCTAACTCTCTTAAATGAAAAAAAATCGCTGAAATACTAATTTAAATGAAAGTACTCCGAAAATAAAAATTTCCAATTCTCTCCAACGAAACAATTTCAAAAAAGAATACACTTTTCCCACACAACAGACCAAAACACCTCTTCCTCAACCAAATCCTTCCACAAAATTTCCAATTCTCTCCAACGAAACAATTTCAAAAAAGAATACACTTTTCCCACACAACAGACCAAAACACCTCTTCCTCAACCAAATCCTTCCACAAAATTTCCAATTCTCTCCAACGAAACAATTTCAAAAAAGAATACACTTTTCCCACACAACAGACCAAAACACCTCTTCCTCAACCAAATCCTTCCGCAAATCTTCCAATTACTCCCGAAATTCTCTCGAACGACAAACCTTAGATTTCTCTGTCGACATGGACGAAAAAGACCCCCTCTAAAATCGACGTCGCGTGACGTCGATTAGATAATATTATAGCGGCTACCGCAGCAGAATTTCTGTAGACCTGTAGTCGCGGTTTTACAGCTCCGAATCCCGAGCCGTGTGTCTGCCATATGACAATAACATCTGTGGCCCACGCCAAGGTACGCGTACTACCTGCGCCTCGCGCTACCACGTACCATCTTGCAAGCCCGACGACCGTACGAAACGAAATCGAAAGGTGTTCCCGGTGGTGGTGGTGGTGGTGGTGTTGCTCCTGCTGCTGGTGAACGCGGCGAGAAACGCAGCTGGCAAAATATTTGTACAGAAGGGAAACGTCTCGTTTCGCGATTGTCGATTAATTAGCACGGCTGCTGATCTGTTTGCACCAATAATTCGCGGGGAAACGGCCGGTTCTATTGCGGAATTTCGGGGGAGAAGCTTTGAGTCTCCTTTCCAGGTCGAGATGTACGGTAGCTGGGTGTTCTCACGAGAATAAGGTACGTTTCGACTGTTCTCTTTTTTTTTTTTTTCTTTTTTCGGGGGAATTTGCGAGTGAAATTTTTGGCGGGAGTTGAAGAATTTTGGGGGGGAATTTTGGAAGCACTTGTTGCTGCTTTGACGAAATATTTTGGAGGTTTATGAAGGAGTTTTTCGTTTTTGTTCAGATTATTAAGTTTGTTTTTTTTTCTATTCGTGGTTTTGAAAAATTCTTCGATTTTTTGGTACGAAAGGCAATCTTGAAGAGAAAATAATTTTAGGAACAAGTGCTCCCATTTTGCTGAAATATTTTGGATAATTTCAAGAATTTCTTTACTTCCTAAAGATAATAAAAATTTAATTCTTTTTCTATTGTATTATTTTGAAAAATTCTTTGAATTTTTTTGGAAATTTTTCGTTACAGAGAGTATTCTTCGTTGAGTTGAAAATTGGAAAAAAAATGAGATAGATGATATTGTGTGAGTAATATTTCTTTGAAATTTTGCGATAATCCCTAATCCACGCGAAGTGATTCTTCAAATATTGGCTCGGTTAACGATTACATTCCAGTTTTCCCCATTCTAGTATATTCTTTATTGTTTGTTCATTTCGTTATGAATACTGGGACAGTTAGACGTGGTGCATTGTTGATTTTTCGTGGAAGGATGCTGCAGAAAAGTTTGACCAAACAATTATTTAAATCTAATCGATAATTGTACAAATAGTAACAGTTGAATTATGCCATTGTGGAATAAAAAGGTGAAAAAAATAACTAAGAAAACAGAAACTCATTTATATTTATACAACTTCTTTAAAAATTTCCTTATTTTACGTTAAAATTGATAAAAATTAAATATTGGTTAGAAAATTGCAAACAGAAATGGACTTAAAAGAAAACAACTAATGAAACATGTAAAAGGGACTGGGTTTGAATGAAAAACTACTTTACTTATTTACTTATTTTTTTGTTTAATCAAATTTCCTTGAAAGATACTAAATTTCCTTATAACTTAACGATCAATTTTTAAATATTTTTTATTACTCTATTTACACTTTATAATGTTACAAAATAGTACGTTTCCATTATTACCGACGTGGTTAATTACAGCTTTTAGTTTGTGACAGATGTCGCTTATGTACGGCAGCCCGAAGGAACGCGTCGGTAAGGGTAGTATACTTTGCAACTCGAAATAAAGAATCAAATATGAATGAATCTTAGAAAAATTAACAATCTTTCTAATCTATTGCAACGTCGCTAATAATATTTATTTCGTTTAATACAATTTCTTCATACGTGTCACATAAAACTAGCGAGATATTGATAGAAAATTTCAACGAAGACGTAAACAGTTACCCTACTGTACAAGGAAGCATTTGTACTGCACTTGAAACTACCATATAATCCTACAATTACTATTATCCACGGTACAACGAAAAAGTGAAGCACTTAAAAACTACAAAAGTCATTCATGACCAGCGATTATAAACAAACTGTCGGTCGTTCTCGTTCGTCTCACGAACGATTCGATATCTGTGGAAAATTACGTAAAAATTTAGATAATTCAGGACAAGTAGAACGATTTTTAACGGATGAGAAAGCAAATGCAATAGCACGGCCTGGTATCGTGGACGTGTGTACAATTCGAAGAATTTGTGCAGCGATAAGAAGAACAGGGCAAGAAACTTTTCGACACCGATCGAAAAACTGGGATTTAAAAGAACGCTATTGCCAATAACGATCGCTTTGCGCAGATTCGACCACTGCGGCAGTTAAATCAACAATCGATGACGGCCAAACAGAGGACCGTCGAGATGACGAAAGAAAATATCGTCGCATCTGTGGAAAAACAGACGACGATACGGAACACGGCAGTACGTCTCGTGTAACGCGATGAGATGGTATAAACGAATACGCGAAACGATTCCCACGATCGCCATTACATCGATGTGACCAAATGACATAACCTCAAAGCAAGCGTGATCGACGAATCCCGAATGAAACTGCCGCTTATTTCGGGGAAAACACAGTCACGTCGGAGAAGGTTCTCGTCGCAAACGACGCAATGCCACGGAAAAAGTCAACGAAACTTGCGCAGGAGCTGGCAGCAAAGTCAAGAGCCCTCGCAGTTGACACATGTCAAGCGTGCAGTGCAACTCGAAAAAACGTCGGGGCGGCCAACAACACACAATTACGAATACGGATGTAAAATCGACACTCACCTCTCTGTCCGGTGTAGCTCGACGACTGGCCCATTATTCTCACGCCGACGGCGATGGCAAGCACGAGATAAAGCACTCGGTGATCGCGGCGGGCTCACGTGAAAAAGCGGATGCATGAGTGCGTGAAAGACCGACACATTTTTCGAAAAATACTATCATATCGTGTACCCGCAGTGTCGCTACGACAGAGACGAACGGCCGCTCCGAAGCAACCAAGTGATTGGCCCGCGAGCCGGTGCGCATGCGCGACCCGCGTAATTTTGAATTTCATCCCTGTTCGCTGCACGTTTTCCACGGTCTCGTTTAATTTCGTATTAAGAGTGTCCGCGGGATACCAATGCTAACTACCACGTTTGTGTGTGATTCACGAGGTAATATAACGAATATCAGTCGAATAGAATAATCGTAATTCGCTTTGTAGATTCGTAGAGATGTTAATTAGATACTTTTCTTTCGTAGCTTTTGATGTTTCTACAAGGTGTTTTAGGCAAAGTGTTCATATTTTTTGTAGATACTACTATTCGAAATATTGTGTAGAAAAATTTGTAACAGAAATTAAAAAATTACAGGATTTCCTACGTAGATGTAATAGAATTATCGAAATTTCCACCTGGAACACCTGGCATGTAATCATCTGATATCAATATGCACGCACTGTACCGTTCGATAATCTAACAATTGCACGAATCTAACATTTCTCCATTATTTATCGCACTAATGATTTATAAAATTACACAATTCCACCAATCACGTTTAAACTTCATTATTCCCTCACACCACATTAATTACCATTTTCTTCCTATTATTTCCAACATTTTCCATTTTCACAGAAGCACCTACGGAGTCTAAAAAAAATTCCCAAACTCCAAGTTTAACAATTTATTATAAAACGGAAGATTTCACACATAACGAAATGAAAGATCTCACATGCAACAAAATAGAAGAAATAAAACACAAATTCTCAAGTTGGCAGCCCCGCTGTCACCCCTAAAAAATCACTTAAATTCCAAAAAAGAAAAAAAACTGGAATAAGAAAAATTACGAAAATCTTCAATTTCCGTATTAATATTTTTTAATTAGCCACATTTTAACATATCAATCAACAGGGTTACCAAATCACAAAGGTGCCGTGCTTACCTTCTCGCCCCCTCCATTTCGCCGCAATAAAAAATTAAACAAAAAATCATTGAAGATTACGGAAGAAGCCTTCTTCCATAAAAATCAAAGAAAACTCTTCTCAAAAATGTAACACATGAAAACCTTATCACAGCCACGTCAACGAATCCCTCGATCAACGTTACTCCCGCAACATTTAGCAAACGCAAATTTCCAACAACAACGAGCACACCGAAACCCCTCCTGGAATCGTTCTCCACTCGCGACCGTCCCGGCAGGACACGTCGCGACCCCCGAAAACTCCTCGCAAAGCTTTGGTATGCATTGCTTTGCGTAACCGCCACGCGACTATGAGTCACACAACTGCGCCCACAATTCGCGTGCAAACGGAATCACGCGATTACCGACTGTTCCAGCCCTCCTGAGCACCTCGCCAGCAGGTCAGTTCGAACGAAAAGAACGAGGTGGGCTCGCGAATCTCTCCCCTAACGCGACAATGTCGGAGTAGCGTGGGATCATTGATCAGCGTGTGGCGAGTCTTTATCGGCGAGGCCGAGTCGGCGTCGAAAGGATCGTCATCACCCTGGTAACAGGTTCGGCAAAACATCGAGTTTTGCGAAGGCGTGAGCACATAGGCGGGGAACACCTGGAGGGAGGGAAGAGAAACGCATCGAGGGAACCGTCATACCCTTTCTCCATATGGATTTTTCGGTCCGATATGATCCACGTCTGAGAAGACGTTGATCTCTGTAGTCGACATCGGTTTTTTTTCTTCCGGCTGACATGACAGTTCTGGAGGAACTCGACTCGAGGCCTCCGGCATTCAGCAGCTGATGGCGACCAGGCGATCGTTCATCCGGGGAGAAGCGCTCAACGCTCAGGCAAAGATGGATGCAAGGTCCTCCTGGATCGTTTATTTCGGATTTATCGCGCTTGTTGTGTCGCAAGGTCAGTTTTACGTTAATTCGATAGAATTTGTTGCTAGTTTGTAGAGCGTGTTTGTTTGCATGATTTTCTTTAGATCTTTTCATTTCGAGGATTTTCTGCTGTGTTCTTTTTATTGGCGTTTCGTTGGGTAGAGGCGGTTTCGGTTGTGTAGAGTTGTGTTTCGATGTAGAATTTATGAAAATTAGCGTGGGGTTAGGGTTGCGGTGACTATGTGAGTAACCCGGGCTCGAAAAATAATCGATGGAATTACCTTTTGGATATGCCGCAGTTCTCTTGTAACAGTTGGAGAATTAGAGGGAAGAGGGAAAAGAATTTTTGCGATTCGTTCGAAACTTAATACGAGGTCGTGCCAAATTTTCCAGACTTAATACGTGAAAATGGAATTTTTTAAACTCGGTGATAATTAAATTCCAATTATGCCGCAGTTCTGTTGTCAGAGAATTAAAGGGAAGGCGGAAAAACAATTTGCGTGATTCATTGGAAACTTAATACGAAATCGTGAAAAATTCTACAGATTTGATGCATAAAAGTGGAATTTTTTAAACTCACAGTATGATAATTAAATCCCAATTTTCTCAATGATTCATTAACATTATTCTTTTCATTTTAACACTATTTCGACTCGGTCTTTCGATGCACGTGAAAATAAAATTTTTCACACTCGTAGTTCCCAATTTTCTCAATAATTGATCAACTCTCTTCTTCTTCTAGCACGTCAGCATCGCAAAAAAAAAAAAATACTTCGACAGTGCTAACGTTACCACAGAATTAATTCCAATCTCACATAGAAATTCAGAGAAACCCTTACGGCAGTGTGTAGCACGTAGAATTTGGAATTTTTCCTGAAATTATTCGTCAAGCCAAAGTGTTCGTTAACATTTCCCTTTTGCTGCTTGATTTTATCAGGTTGGGCCATCGATTGTTTCAAGTGTGTGTCGATCGACGGTGACAATAAGCCCTGCGACGACCCGTTTCACAACAATGGAAGTCTCGCCTTCTTAGAGTCGCCCTGCTTGGGAGGTCGAAAAGGGCGCGATGGTCTTTTCCCCGCAACTGCGTGCATCAAAATAGCAGGCATATATGGTAAAACTTTCCTCTTTTTGTAATCACGAGTGGCCCTTAACCCCTTTCGGGGCTGTCTGTTCAACGAATACACTATGCCTCCGCGTACAGTATACCGCTTGTTGACGGAGGTTTCGCCGGTGGAAAAGCTAATATACCGCATGAAATAATCAGCTGCTTCGTTCGGTATAATTCGCTAAATTTAATCAGAAGAATAGAATTCTTGTCGGACGCTTGCCAATTGCAAGTGTTTGCAAATTTTCGTTCGTGATTGATCAAACCTGATAACTTCGGTTCGTCCCTTTTAACCGTAGAGCGGTCTTCGGGTCATTTTTGACCCGCCGCCTTTTTATATTTTTAGTCATTTTTGCTGCTACCAAGTTTACGTTCCTTAACATTATTTTAAACGTTTATCGTCTAGGTTCACATGTCGCGTTGGAAACGAAAATTGTTTCGCATAAGGTCTTAGATCCCTTTTGACCCAAAACTCTTAAGCGTACAGTCGAAACGAAGAACGCAGTAGGGTCTATAAGAATTTCGAACTACTAACTACAGTTGTGAGAAAATTGAGCGGACAGCGTTATCAGTTTACTGCAAACTTAAATTTTAATTATCATACAGAGTGTTGGAAAAGTAAATGGAAAATGTGGAGTAATATTTAACTTATACAGAGCTTAAAGTACTTTTGCAACAATTAAGGAAATTTAACGATTATAATAGAATTCTTGTTTGGAAATTTAATCATTTTAGTTCACCCCTTGTGATATGAATTTCTAACTGCTAACTAGTTAGGGAGAAAATTGAGCGGACAGTGTTATCAGTTTACTGCAAACTTAAATTTTAATTATCGTGCAGAGTGTTGGAAGAATAAATGGGAAAATGTGTGGTAACATTTATCTCATATCAAGCTTTGCAATATTTCAAGAAACTTAATCATCAGAATAGAATTCTTATCGGACGCTTGCCTATTGCAAGTGCTTGGAAATTTTCGTTAATGATTAATCAAACTTGATAGCTTCGGTTCATCCCTTTCCACACGAATTTCTAACTACGAACTAGTTAGAGAGAAAATTGAACGGATAATCTACAGAATAAATGGTTGTCACTTTACTGTCAATTTAAATATTAATCATTGCACAGTGTGTTGAAAAAATAAATGGAAAATGTGGGGCAACATTTATTTCATAAAATTTAATCATCAGAATAGAATTCTTACGGGATGTTCGTCAATTACAACAGCTTGGAAGTTTAATAATTTCATCCCTTTCGAGATGAATTTCTAACTGCTAACTAGTTGGGGAGAATATCGAGTGGATAGAGTCAATGGTTATCATATTAAGTGGATAATGTCAATGGTTGTCACATTACCATTAACATAAATCTCATTTGTTAGACAGAGTGGTAAAAATGTGTAATAAAATTTTTCTCGTGCTAAATTTAAAAATTGAACTGCCTGCATCACTATTTACATTTGTCGTATCGAACAGATGAAAATTGAGACGAAAGCGAAAGGCCATCCTTCCTAAAATAATCGAACCTAAGAGAGATAGATTTTTACTTACGGAACCACGACAAATCTCTCGTGTACCACCAGGAGAATACAAAGAGGAAATTATTGGAAGATTCGAAAACGGGAAATACCCTAGAAAACGTACAAGCGTACTCGACGAAATCTTCAACATCGATTTATTCGGAAATGAAGCTTCCTATGAGAAAAACCTTACTCCACATTTTCCACTTATCTTTCCCACGTAGAATTCGAAACTTTTTCTAAACAAGTTCTACCGCTACTTAGAGACACTCTGCATGTCCTCACGATGCATAGATCATTTAATCCGAAACTGAAAGCCACCCTAACGTAGGTGTACGAGTAAATTGTGCCGAATGCAGGTCAAAATTAAGCGAACACGTTACACAGAATGTACAATAAACTTCTACACACTTCTAAACCTTCTGTATATATTATTCGTTAATTTCTCCATGTAACCTCCACTTAATATTTCGTAACGATACTCTAGAAATTCTCTTCTTGGACTGTCCGCTGAATTTTCTCCCCCGACTGTAGATCGCTCGAAGAATTTTCCTCGTAATGAAACTAATTATAACTCGAGCAGAAAAGAAAAAGAAGAGATGTTGTAGGTAATATTTTTTAAACTTGAGGGAAAACAAAAGGAATGTTGAATAACGAGGTGAAATGTTGTAATGTTTTCAAACTTGAGCGAAAGAAAAAGAAGAAATGTTGTAATATTTTTGAACTCGAGCAAAAAAAGGAGTGATGTTAGATAACGAGTTAAATAACAAAAAAAAAGAAAAGAAGAAATGTTAGAATATTTTTAAAAAGCGTAGGAAGCAGAGTTACAGCTGATTTAAGTGAAACGAAATTTCAAGCGGTTCTGGTAACTTTCCGATAGAGCGGACAGTAATTAACGTGTGATTAATTAGACGAGTCCGGGATCTCTTTGACGGTGAGAAGCTGCGCGCTGGACAGCGGAACTCTGACGACCGACTCCGAAATCATAAGAATGTCTCACTGCGGAGGGTTCTACTTCGACAACAAGTGAGTGCGAAACCGGAGAAACAATTTCCAACTTGGTTCCCCTTTTGTGCCCCTGTCGTCGCTAATTGCAAGAGTTACGTCGTCTGAAATTGACTCTTCTTTATAATTGCCACAAGCTCCGTCGCGATTGAAGATGGGCAGAAAAGAAACGAAGAGAAAAAAGAGAAAAAGAAGAAACTAGGTGGCTAAGAATATATATACGTTGATTTCAATCAATACTTTCCATTTTTCCTTCTGTTTTCTTTTTTTTTTTTTTTTTTTTTTTTTGGAACATGTTCGATGATTGAAGTAATATCAAGTTGGCGCACATGAAACGTGGACCTTTTTTGCAAATGAAACTTTAGACGCTAAGAAATAATGTATCTAGTCAGAAAGAATTTTCGTACGGTTTTATCGTTATTCCAAATTTGTAAAAATAATTAATTCTTGGATCGAACAATTTTTTAAATGTTGATTTTTACCATGGAGAATCTAGTTGTTGAAAGAAATTGTTCAGGCGTTAGAATAAACGGTAGTTCGTTAGGAAAAGATATACACTTCTTCTAAAACGATCGACTACAGTAATTTCGTTATTCCAAATTCGTAAAAATAATTCATTCTTCGAATGTTCATTTTTACAGTGGAGAATTTATTTGTTGAAAAAGAAAAAAAAAACAATTGTTCAGGCGTTAAAAGAAGTGAAAGATCGGGTGAATAATGGCGGACGTGGCGAATTGTTTTCGAATAATTTCTCTCCGAATTAGTCACGCGCGAAACGTGGCACGTTCTGATTTAAAAAAAAATGATCATTTCCAGATACGTTCGTGGCTGCGTTCAATCTTGCAGCGATGCGGACGCCTGCAATGAATCCTCGGGACAAGCAGCCTCATTCGTACTTTTAACTCTATCGATTTTTGCCGGACTAATTTGACTGAGATGCCCCACGTAAAAGAAGAAAAAAAAAAGGAAAAGAAGAAAAAAAAAAGGAAAAGAAGAAAAGAAGAAAAAAAAGCAACACGTTAATGAAATTACCATGAACGACAATTAAATTGATACACAAAGGGGAAAAAAACGATCGCCTCTTATATAACGGACCACTTCGAATTTAAAACAGTAACATGACCAATTAGCTGTGGACCAAAGATGAAAAAAACAATTATAATAATAATAATAATAATGATATGGTGAAAGAGAGAGAGAGAGAGAGAGAGAGAGAGAGAGAGAGAGAGAACGAAAGCCCTTTTAGCCCTCGTTCGTGATTTATCGCATTTATCTAATTATATCAAAATGCAACTTCAAATAATCAAACGAATTTAAAGTCTAAAAACATATATGCGTTTCTTATGATACTATATTATGACGACGAAGTATACAGAACCACTGTTTGATACTATTTGATAGTTTGTAGAATAGAAGGAGCAAGAACTGCCATTATAATTACGGTTATTATAGTTTTATTAATATTCATGAGTAGAGCATGTTGTTTATCGTTGATGTCATCATAGTCAATTGCTTGAGGATATTAGTGAAACCTTTATGTTCACGAGATTATCACAGACTGTATAGAATATTCAATAAAAAGAATTTTAAGTTATAAATCACGTGTGTCAATTTCTAAGCGATTTCTAAGCGAAAAAAGAAAGATCTCTATTTGATCGTAAAGGAAAAAATTCATAGTTTCTTTTTTTTTCTAATTTAACACTTAACCTAACTAAATTACAATAAACTTGTACACATTGCTGTCGTACACAGTATACGATAAGAAAAAAAATTAATTTTTTCACTTCTACAACTGTTATTGGAAAAAACGAACCATTTATAATCGCCACGTTAATAAGACTCACGAATATTCTCCAATGAGATGTTATTCGTAAATAGTATTCGTGAAACCATCAAAAAATGACACTTTCTCACCATAGATCATACAGAATCAAGTTCACGGTAACTTCAAGACGATAAACACTAAATTCGAATCGATCTTACTCTTTCGATCCACGCTGAAAAATGTCACAAAAGGAAGAGAAAAAAAAAAGAAAAACGCAAGAGCCAAAGGTTCTTGAATTTATCCGAAGTATTATTACATTAACATACGAAACCGAGAAATGCGTGGAGCGCGAAATTCGTTCGACGTATGTTCCACTTCCATAAAATCGAGGAAGAAACGTGACAGAGGTTAGAAACGAACGATTCAAACATGAAAAATCGTATGTCGAACGCGTCGCAGCAGTTCGTCGAGTTCTTCTCACGAGTCGTCTGTTGGCTATGGGAGACCCTCGAAAAGTTATTGGACATCATTCTCGATTTCTTGGCGAGATTAATCGAGCTGATACTAGCGGTGATGAACCTGATTTTCCAGGTGATCTGCTTCTTCAGGGATCTCTTCATGGAGGCTATGCAAACATTCGCGAACGTCTTTCGAGGGATCGTGAATGTAGTTAGCAATATCAGCTGCGAGGAAATTGAAGATTTCGCCTCCGCGTGCATCGTAGTTCTCCTTTGGATCGCGGCGTTTAAATTCACGAAGAATTTCTTTCAAGTAGGATTTATTTCATAACTGGATTGTTTAAAGATTTTTGGAAGGATGTGTACAATAGAACTGGATTTATTTGAATTCATCGAGGGACAAAGATTTTATACAACTAGATCGTTCACTGATTCTTCCCATTATTTGTAATCTCTTTTTTCAAATAACTAGAATTCTCGTTCGGATAAGTAGATTCAATCGTACATTTACTCGTTTTTCTGTCTGTACCAATATTTCTAACCTTATTTTGGAAATGAATTTGCAAAAACAACGATTTAGTTGGATGTTTTTTGTTAGCTGAAAATAACGACGAAATTACCCCTACTTAATTCGAAAATTATCAATGGGATATAAAATAAAAATAAATTCAATGAAAATTCTGTTCAGTATGCTACTACATTTACAATATTTTTTCACTCTTAATTATCATTATTTTAAGTAACGATCTTAATCGTAATAATTTCATTTAATCTTCATTTAAATTTCATTTCTAGTATATACGTTCTAACAAAAGTCCACTATAACTTCTTATTCGATGTTTTGAAATCGCGGCAGTATTCTCAATTACAAGCGAAGTACACGTGCTGTTAATAACCTTCACGCGAATAGGTCAAGTAACCTGCTTTGATTTTTAGAAGCAAGAATCTCGACGAAATAACACGGCTTTAGAAATACCGAGAAACGTTTGACGAAATATCGAGGAACGTTTGTTCCGGTGTTATAGCCGAAGACTGTGGCACAAAAACCAGGTAATCACAACATTCACGAATTTCAATCAATATTCCGGTTATACCTCTGTGTCAAATTTGAAATTCACTACATATTTTAACGGTCCCTACTATGACGATTCATAAATTTAATTTTCAAATGTTTTCATATTATCTGGTTTTTGGTCCAACCCATTCATTACTTATTATGCACGATATCGAATATTAATTAATTAACTCCTTTTTAAACTGATTTTACCCTTCAATAAAATCTTCCTTGATATTTCAGAATTCCAATTACAATTGTGGTAAATCATATAAAGCAGAGAATGAATATACTGTTACATTAAACATTAACGATTACGATTAAACATTACGATTATAATTAATGTATACATACCTGATGGTGAAGCACCATTTCCGTGAAATCTCGTGACTCCATTGAACGCTTGTGTGCTTACTTCCGCTACCATTCTTATTAGTCCATACACTGCACCATTACACTTTACCTAACTACTATATACACGTTCGAATATGTATCAGTAATAGCGTTCACACACACGCACACACACACACACGCGTAACGCATAAGCTAACTAAAAGGAGTCTCGAATAATTAAAAATTCAGAGGTCCGTCCGTTCGTGGTCGCGGTAACTTGAACACTAGTCGAAATTTGTTGATTCGCGTGATACTTTCAATGTCACATCTATTTCCCAGAACTCTCGAATAGCTTCGTACTTTTGCACACGAAACGCGATTTCGAACGAAAACAACAATAACAAGGTGACTAAACCTGGGCTAGAGGTTTGTCTCCCGCAGAAAAGAACAGGGAAAAGGATGAATCGACGTCATGGGAAACGACCTCGAGCCGAGCCCAAACAGGAATTAGACGACTAGAATGAAAGAAACGAGGAGGTAAAAAATTAGTGAAATAAAAAAGAACGTGAAATTGAATATAATAATTTTAAATAAAAGAGCAAGCATTAAATAAGATTAAATTAGATAAGATAAAATTAGATAAGATAAAATTAGATTAGATTAGGCAATTCCGTGTTAATGTATACTAATTAAATAAAATTAATTTTTACTTAATAAAGTTATTAAATTTTATGTTAACAACCCTTCTGTCCCATAGATTCAAAAGGGAGATGATCATACATCTGACACGTGCAATGTATAAAATTTGTACGAAGAAAACTGTAGAAAATAAAATATATTTCCTTATAAATATTATTCCTTATATTTATCGTTGTATCATACATTTTTCGTTTGTTTGTAAAAATTGGTATAAAATTCTGACAAAAACAATGCCAGAACTGTAAGGTTCTCTATTTACAAAAATGTTCTGTATAAAGCAACAATGTGTAAACTCGTATATCAAATACAACATTACACTTCATAATTCGTGTTCTATTATGTACACAATTAAATATCAATCATTAACAGGCATCAACTTGTAAAAGAGGGGCATCTGAAAGTTTCTCTCTGTAAAATATGTTCTATACTCTCTATGTACCTGATGAATAGAAATTTATTCATTATAGTTTGCCTCGTCTTTTACATATTGATACGTAAAGTCTCATGGTTCTATCGTATTCTCGATAATCATACATACGCACTTCGATTATAAATAATTTCGTTGAAACTCGCTTTATAACAAAATTAGATAATACTTTGCTTACGTCAATTTATCCTAATTTGCTTTAACGACATTTCGTACAGTGTTAAGCTAGTTTGTTTCAGTCATTTACAACAGTAATAACTAGTTTATGTTCGGGCCAAGAAAATGTCTTTGGCAATTGTATCTGTAACATACATTTAAATCAAATAACTTTTTATGATAAAGAAATATACTCTGTATGATGATTATTTAGTATTACTTACTTGATTTGGTGAACTTAAAACTTGAAACTCTTGGGCCATTTTTTCAGATAAATCTTCGGGAAGTAGAACTTGTAACCATGGCCCTTGAACAACATATGGTTTCTCCCTAGAAACTAGAGTACCAGTAACTGAAGGTGCCACTATTGTAATTGCCGTATGAGACAATATAGATTTAAATGTAAAATGCCTTCCATGCATGACGCGACCCCTGTAAAATTGAACGTATAATTAAAATTTAACAGTATACAACATTAATTATGCAATGTTACAAGGATACTTACTTTATTGCTAATGGTAACAGAGAACCTGCTTCAAGATTAAAAGTTAAATGAAGACCTGGTAAAACTTTAATAAAATTTTCATGTGGTAAATTCATATCCTGTTCACAAGGGGACAATCTTTCCGATTTTATAATTGGTTTTATATCTTCATCTTCTTCATCTGATTCATTTTTTGTCTCTCTATATTTTTCTGTACTTTTATCACTGTTTACCTGAACCCACCTATTAATGTATAATATAAAAATTAAATATAGGCTTAGAAATTACTCCATTCTTTTTTATACTATTGTCTATTCTGTAGAAATTACTTTAGGACACTTGCCAACACTTTGCAGATACACCACTTAAATTAGAACCCTCCTTCTCTATGCCAGTTTGTATTTTCTCTGCTATGGAGGGATCATCTTCCATAACAGAATACAACCTTCTCATATCTGTTACCAACCATGGTCCACAACCACGACTAGATTTTAATAAATTTACAAGACCCAAGCCATTCCAATGCTGTGCAGCTTGTAGTTCTTCCGAAGTGACTCCTACAATTTGAACAAATGAAACCTGTAACATTGTAGATGAGCCATTAAGAATTTATTACTTTGAATTAGAATACCAAAACATGAATTTTAATTAAATATCTAATTTCACTTCAAATTAACATAATCAACTTACATCACCATGAGGTGTAGATATAGATGAAGGTAGTTGTGGATCCCTGCCCATTAAAATTTGTGTGATACGACCATTCCCATTATCTAAAGGTGCATGCCATGAGACATGGTCTCCAGGCAACAACATATTACCAGAATTAAAAACATATTTTGCTAACTGTTGCATCACATTTGCTGGCCAAGTGGGAGGAGTCATCTCATTTCTTTCTCTAACTAATCTAAAGGTCAGCTCAAATCCAAAGCCACTTGGACGATCTGGACCACTTTTCGGATGTATCCGTCCATCTCCGTGTAGATCCGACAAACCCAAACTTTAACCAAGAAAATGCATCTTATAATAAGGTATCTGGTGCAAAATAAAAATATTCAAGGACCATTGGCAAATCCAAAAATAATCCTAGACCTAATCTAGAAAAACTAGACTGGATTTAGTTAATGGTGAAACATATTTAGATAAGACAGACGGAAAAGGGGAAGACCCGCGCATCTATTTCCGACGCGTCGCGCTTCAAACGACTTTATCTTCCTGTACCCTGTACTTTCTATATATAGAAAAAGAGGGAACTATTGGAACAGCTGCTTCAAACTGAAGAAGGAAGGGTCACCCATTGAAAAAAGAAAAAAAAAAGTGAACACCCTTTCGCGGTAAACCATTCGTCATTCGGCGCCTAGTTTTTAATGAGGAATTCCTGAAACGAGTATTCATTTGTTTTTCGACTACATGAATCATTACGATAATACAATTTCATTTCCTGGTGAAATAATATAAGAAAAAAAAAAAAAACAACGAAAATTGTTATGCAATTCGTCGTAGTTTTGAATGCAACGAGAGGTATAATTTTCTTTGCTGTAAAAACCGAAGTTAGGAATTCTAACTGTAACGTGTTCAGTGTCTGCGCTGTGCCTGGTTTTAATGTATCGGAACAGTAAATGGAATTCCCGGATGACAGAAATGGGTGCCGCATACACGTGTCATCGAGGGTGTGTCGGAAAAATAACATGCGCTCACATCAAATAGAGACACACTCGTGCTACTCAACAGGATGACACTGACGAATACCCGACTTCCCGTTTTTTTTTTTTTCGAACACTCTGAGTCTTCCCTCTTTTCCATGCCACGAAAAAAAAACGTGACCTGTCTTTTCTGAATGAACGATGCATCGCAATGTGTCACATCGACGATCGCGTGCGCACCGGAAGAAATCCCTGTGACAAACTATTATCAAAAATTTTCAGCCACAAACATATTTAAATAGACGAAAAAAAAAAAAATGAAAATCGTTCGAGAAAAAATTACGATGATTATTTACTTCGTTGAAACACAATAATGTTATTTAACGATGATTTACACTGAACTACGTATTTATCGAAAAGTATCGTAAGAGATCGAAATTTTTAAAAATGGCGAAACGGTGGAATTCGAAGAACTTACCTAATATAATGCCAATGTGGTGGTACGCCTAATTCAGGACAGCCAGGATTTTCGTACATGCTTATGTAGTCGAGTGGATCTGGACCCCCCAACCTAAGCAAAGGTGCACAGAAAATCTCAGTTATTTGGTTTTACATCCGGTTAAATGTACACGCGACTAAGGGTGGCTAAATATAAAGCATCCTCCCTTCTTGTACGAGAGTTCTATACTCGAACCCAATAGAAACCACCTTTCTGATAAAGAATTGTACAGTTTCTTCGATTACGTATCAATCGTAAAACACTAAAATCAACGACGTAAAAATTAAATTAATCTAATTTAATATAATATTAATACGTTTAAATACATTGTATGTTTGCATTACAGATTGTACGTATCTAATACAATACGTGATTTATAAATGAAAAGAAAATAAAGAAGAGATACCAATTATTTTTAATTATTTTAATTGTTATATTACCCTTTATTTATTTCATTTGTATTAGTACAACGAATTAGGCAGAACAGTTATATATTACCTACACGAACTTTATAATGAACTGTGTGTATAAGAATTTGACGTGATCGAAATACGATAAAAACGATTTTCTAATATATCTTGTATATAAAATTCAAACATTCCATTCTATTCTATTATAAGAAACAAAACATTTTTTATATTTTCTCGTTTTAAATGAAATGTAAAAGTAAGAAATTAACGTAATGAATGATTAATAGATAATTAACAAATTATGCGTATGCGTATTAAGAATTTACAATACATTTCGCACATTCTGTCTAGAAAATCAATTGAAAGCAGATTAATTAGAAAAAATTAATTAGAAAATAATTAATAACAATGCAAGAAATTCTTTATTTTGCATTCTGACATATACACCAAGTACGCAATTTAAACTTCACAATTTTAGCGCTGAAGAATCGCTTTTTATTGTCTCGTCAAACTACAGAATTCTTACCAGTATTTCACGACAGCAGTGACAGTGAGTGGATTGCTTTGGTCTGGATAGATCTCTTTACAAAGATTGTGCAGAGCGTCAAGGCCCAAGGCCCGTGCCGTCGGTGCCTGGATCGGTTGTCCCGGTGGAAAAATTCGACAAAATTCTTCTCTTTCGCGCATATTTCCGTACATATACGCAGCCTTTCAACCACGAAGTGTACTGCTTCACAAATATTAAGGGACCACGACACACAATCGCTTTGTTTACTGTCGTGCAACCACTGTATGAACCTTTCGACAAGCACGAAACACACGTCTCTGATCCTTGACAAAACTAAAGTTCTCTCAGAGCGGACGGCCGAATAATTCCGAAATCACTGCGCGTCTCTAAAAGTCATTTCAGGCAATGAAGGGAAATGATTCGTGATTGGTTAATGCTATTCGAAACATTCTCCCATTGGAACTTTCCCATGGGGACAAAGTATTTTAGATCCAATGGGATAGTTCTCACATACAGCTGCATACGTCGTCGACACAACACGCATGATTGGAAATGCACTTTATCGGTGTGCTCTGGTAAACTTCGGGGAGCAGGAGTGCATTTAAAAATGTCAAACTCGGCAAGATGAGGTTACGATACTCGGTTCTGCTTTTAGTTTGCCTTTCATGGGATTTTCGAATATGTACGGGAATAACGGTAATAAACAATACTACAGACTTTCAGCAAGAGTACAGACCCGAAGGTCCGCTGGTATTGTGTAAATTTCTGTGAGTGTTTGTGTGTACTGTCTGACAGTTTGTTTATCTTCAATAATAAATTGTTTTTTTTTCTTTTTAATTCATTAAATTATTTGCTTGTACAATGTGAACATATGTACATCTTGTAGGCCAAAAGAATTTATAGAATGTGAAGAACCAATTGATCATAAGGGTAATAAAACTGCCAAAGATGAAAAAGATGGATTTGGTTGTGTAAAGGTAACATTGCATTTATTACAATACATACACATATATGTATAACAATGATTTTTTAGATTTCTCATTTTTAGTTTGGAGGTTCCTGGTATGAAGATGTTGAAAAGGCTAAAGTATCTTGTACTGTGTTACCATACATTGAATGTTATGGACCCAAAACATTTACTCGTGAAGGAGTTCCTTGCATAAAATACAGTGACCATTATTTTGCTACTACTTTATTGTATAGTATACTGTTAGGTTTTTTGGGTATGGACCGGTTTTGTTTAGGACAAACTGGTACAGCTGTTGGCAAGTTGTTCTCATTAGGTGGAGTAGGAGTGTGGTGGGTTTTTGATGTAATACTATTAATCACAGGTTCTTTACAACCTGAGGATGGTAGTAATTGGAATCCTTATGTATAGCATGTCAAATCCAAAAAGGAATCCCAAAAATGTAAAATAAGAACAACCATTTCATGTACTACTCTTTTTAAATCAAGATTTAATAATTTCGAATTTACGAGATTATGGAGAAACTTTTTGTAAAATAAATTTATATTTACTTGTATATATCTTAATATGTAAATAAATAATCCTGTTAGACAATTCGTTTTCAAATATCAATAATTTCTATTACTTCCTTTTATAATAAAACTGCTTTTTCAAAACAATTGGATGATTTTAACATAATTTAAAAAAGTGGCTACAAATATACAAGTACAAATATGTTTCAACATTTATGTGTTACAATTCATAATCATCTGGATGATATAATTCACTAAGCAATCTGTAAACATATGATGGCGCATTTCCACCCCTGAAATAAAAACGTATTATTGAGTTATTAAGTTACAATGTTGAAGACTGGGGAAAATTAAAGGTTTAATTTCGTAAATCTTACGTGTTTGAAATAAATAATGTGACCAATTCTGGTGGTACATAATCAAAAACTGGATTATATGCCTGAATTTTTTCCAACAAAGATGTATTAGCACCGTCAATTACCCCTTCCAGTGGTGAAATATGTTTGTTAAAACCATCTTGTTCATGGGAATACAAGTACAATGGAGAAAGTTTATAGAGTGGTAATAAAACCATTACTGGGACAGAATAATGTTTTGCAGCTTGAGCAACTGTATGTGCACCTGAAATTGCCCTTAATCCTCCATTTGCCAGAACAGTATGTGTACCAATTATTACTTTATTCACACGCGACATCATAGCAAAAATTGCTACATCCGATATTAAAGTAGTTTTAATCTTAGCCTTTGAAAGATTAATTGCCATTTCATGGCCCTACAAGCAAAAAAAATTTTTTTAATCAAATATATACAAATTAATTACGTATTCACCTACAAATATCTTTTTTTACAACATATACACACATTTAAAGATGGTCCCCCTTCAGCTACTATAACTTCAAAAGTTCTTGTTGCTGCAGCTCTTTTAAAAAATTCTTCTACTGATTTTGATTTGCCAATTGTCATTATAATTTCATTAGAATGAATATGTTCAGAAGCTTGCTGTGTAATATTTTCTGCACTATAAGTAAAACATATAGATATTGCATCATACAAATATACAGCAATCTTTGTACTTTCACTAAACAACTAACCAAGTTTCTAATTCAGCTTCAAATTCATTAATATGTTCTAGAAGAGCTGATCTTAGAGAAGGCACATGTTTATTAAAATTAATTTTTTGATCTTCAGCTGTAAGAATTTTGTGCAATGATTCTTGTGGATCAGTTTCATCAGTTTTATTTTTTAATTCAGATATGTATTCCTCAAAAAGCAACTCTTAAAATATCTTTATTTAATATTATACAATTGTATGCACCTAAAAATACACAAATGAAGTGAAATGAGAGTTAATACTTTTACCAATAAATAAAAATAGTGATATTTTCTAATCAATTATGTATACAAAAATGAATATTACATAATGATAATTTAATTACATTAATACTTATTCATTTAGTGCTTCTTAGGTATTCACATAATTGTATTAAGATATTGAAAGAAATGCAAATTCATACGCGGCAGTGGTCCATTCCTCGTCCTGTATAAATTTCTTTAAAACGTCTATAGTTGCTACTACGATATTGTGCGTATCTTTCAGGTAACTAAAACAGAATATTCTATAAATTTGTTACACTTAAGGTTAGACCACTTTAAATTCTCACCCATAATGAATATCGTTTATCAATTTTACCACTGCTGTGACAATATCCTCTCCTGAGTTACTCATTTTGGTTAAAATTTAATCACAGACTTTTTTTCTATACTTTTAGTTCTCTTTATAAAAGGGATGTGCAAAATGGAAACATTTCTACTTCTACTATCAATATTATCAAGATTATACGAGATCGAAATGCCAGCTGCCAATTGTAAAAAATCAGTACAATGATTGGTGCTGCTTTCCTTTCCTTGTCACTTTGTTCGGTTACGTTGCACGTGTATTTTAACCGCGTGACATGTGGACAGTGTGTTCGGTTCTCGATCTTTAGCGTTTAATTTTATCATAAATACTTTAAGAAATATTTGATATTCTTTTTATACCAATTTAAGTTGTAAAGAGTACAAAAATGGCACGTATTGGGAACGTTGTGAGTACAATAAAACTATTGATCTTCCACATTTTTTCGTGAGGGAATGATTCTTAACCTACCATGTATATTTTTGTGTGCAAAAAGTATACCAAATTTTATTTAAATTGTAACAATGAGTAAATTACTTTGAAAATGAAATGTCGCATTTGATAAATCATGTAAAAATTAATGTTTAATTTAAATTAAAGTTCTTATTTTTAGTTATAGATTTATTTCTATATTTATTTAGTATTTTTCAAGTGTACTTCAACTTCCTATTTTAATATTATTTATTAATTTGAAACAATTTTTTGCAATTTTAAGACTGCAGATCAATTGATAGCTGGTACCAGTGTATTATCTAGACCTGCAGACGAATTTGATAATGATGTAAGTTACAAATAAAAGCTAAGAAACAACTGAATTTATACAAGTAATTACTGTACATTTGTACAAGTAGTGTACAACTAATTGTACATTTTTTAGCCTTCAGTAGAGGCCATGTGGGCAATGAAGGCCATGGAGCATGCTGAAGTTTATTTTAATGTAAAAGAAATTTAAAAATAACTAATTTCATTGTATATAAAAAAGAGGCAAAGCTTTAAACTTTTAATTTTAACTTTCCATTTTAGATCTTATGTTCAGTTGATCCTAAGTTGTTAAAACTTACCCCCCATGATGAACAAATATATAAAACCTTCCGAGATGTTTTCCCTGACCTTAAAGTAGATAAAATAAATGAAGATGAATTAAAATCATCTGAAGGAAAAATGAAGTGGAGACCATTTTGTGAACAGTTTAAAGGAGTTGTAGAAGATTATAGTTTTGGTACACTATTAAGAGCAGAATGTGAGGGAGATTACTCAGAAGAAAATAGTATACTCACAACTAGAATACAGTTTTATGCCATTGAACTTGCCAGAAATAAAGAAGGTTTTAATGATGGTATTAGGCAAAAGTATAAACCAAAGCAGACTACAGAAAAGTCATGAATTATAATAATTACATTCTAACATTATATGTTAACTACTTGAATAGTGTATAATTTTTCATCTATAATTTTGTACAACTTGAATATATAAAAACTTATAAGATGTTATTTATAATAAACAGTGACATGAAATAAATGAGTTTAAGGAAAATATATTATTATTCGTATAAAATGTTTATTTCTTTATTTGTAAACTAACTAGGGGATTTGATGCACGTGCTTGATGTCTTAATTTTGCAGCTGTAGGCCTGGATGCTGCTGCCTCTCTGTTAAACTTCCTCTTTCTTTTACCAATAAACCTTTTCAAAGTGGGTGGAACTATGTATTCAGGCACATCTTTCAGGTGTGGTTGTAGTTTTACAGTATGCAATGCTTTATCTTGTCTCAATGACTGCAGATCTCTTGGATTATCATTGAAGTAGCTTTTTAATTTCTCACAATTAAGTACTTCTTGTTTTATTTCTTTTAAACGTGCTTCGCGAACAGCTATTCTCGTTACCGCTTTCCAGGCATCTCTTGCTCGATATCTAAAAATAAATAATATTAAATTCAAAAATAAAATTAATTTAAGGTAGAACATTTTTACTGAACATACCGAAAACCTTCGACTTCTTCTAACTTGAATTGGTACGTTTTAAATAAAGTGTCGCGATTGTAACAGTGTTTTAATTCTGCTTCAACTTCTTCCAGGAGAGGTCTTTCTCTTATTGATACAAAGCTCAATGCTGTTCCTTCATTATTTCCTCGAGCGGTACGACCAGCTCTATGAATATACGAGTTTACATCCGGAGGAAAGTCGAAATTAATTACATTGGCCACAAACTGAAAATCGATACCGCGTGCAACACCGGATTCTTTGTCTTTTCTTCGTTTTCCTTTTTTAATTTTTATTATATGAGGCTGCAAGAAATAAAAATTAGAGACGCGATAAATTGTATTTAATATTAAAAACATCAAAATATGTAATATGTACTTCTTCCAAGGACTTTTCATCTGATGCTATTATAATCTCATATGTCCCAGTATTAAATTGTGTAACTGCTCTACATCTTGAAACTGCTGGTAACTCAGAATTTAATACACAAGTAGGAATACCAAACTGCTCTAGAAATAATTTTAACTTGTAACATCTGTCTACTGTATTTACAAATATAATTGTTTTTCCCCTAAAAAAAGATAAATTGAAATTTATATTATTTCCTTACAATTTTTGTTAATTACATTTAATTCAATATATTTACCTAATTAAATGCAATTTCAACAAAGCATACAAAATAGTAGCTTTTTCATTTTCCTCAGCAGCAAGACTGTAGTGTGTTAACTGAGATAATGGAGCTAATGGAGGCTCTTCTAATTTTAAAATTGCTGGGTTATGAAGTACCAATTTTTTAAGTGTTGTTACATCTTCAGATAATGTTGCAGAAGCTAAAGCTGCTTGATATATTGTTGGCAAATATTTCAATAAATTTTTTATTTCATCCTCATATCCAAAAGAAAATACCTAAAATAAACCATTATATATCAAAATACCAATACTATTAAAATAACAGTACCATTATAATGTACAGAAAGCATTAATTAAATTAAAATTACTTACCAAATCAGCTTCATCAATTATTAATGTTTCAAGAGATTGTTTCAATTTCATATTGTTTGCTTTCAAATGCTGTAACAATCTACTTGGAGTACCAATAACAATATCAGGGTTCTCAGTTAATAATACTTTTTGTGCACTAAGATCTACTTGTGGACTGACATCAATAGCTTTTACTTCTCTACTACATTTTATTGTTAAACTGACTATTACATCATTTATTTGCTTGCATAGCTCTTTACTTGGAGCTACAATAAGGCCTTTAATTTCTTGTTTCCTTTGTCTTTGTTTATTTGATAAAATTTTTTGAATAAGTGGAATTGCAAATGCAGCTGTTTTGCCTGATCCTGTGCGAGCTCGAATCAATACATCTTTTCCCTCTATCATTAACGGTATCGCTTTTTCTTGTATTAATGTAGGTTCTAACCAACCTAGTTTTGCAACAGCCTAAAATATTTTATTTTATATGTAACTGTATATTAAATAAATTTTGAAACAAAATATCATTTATAAAATCGTCCATAATAAAAGTTAAATAGTTTCTGACGAATGATTGAAATTTGAAAACATAACCTCTTACTCGAGAATAATGATGATCTATCGATTTACCTTTAAAATTCTATCGTCTAATTCTAATTCATAAAAATTTTTCAGTTTTTCTTCGTTTTCCTCTTCTACTTCCATTTCGTGCGATGTCATGTTTAATATTTATATATAAGTCTAATATAGGAACACGTGTTACTCGGTCACTTTACATTCAGTTATTTACTTGTTGAACCATCATTCCAGATAGCGCCACATGGTAATATTACGTAGTAATGAACTTTTATAGATTATTTTATTTAATTTCAAATACTTCCTTATAAATAGATATATGCAAATAAAATTTAATCAATAAGTTTCTATACAAATTTTATTGTTGTATATTTACCACGTTTCATTTCATACAAATAGTAACATAGTAAAAATAGTGAAAATCATTTTTTGAAATGATATATGTATAGAACGCCTACGTCTTTTATAAAAATATATAAATAGTCTATATTCTTGATGTTATTTTCGCTGGAATTTCGGGATTCTTTCGATTATTACGCGTTCCTAATGATATCTGGACTTAGTTTATTTAATTTTCCAATGGAATAGTATTTAAAGAATGAATGTTTCGCAATAGGAAATAGGTGTGGTGCGTAAGGGAGAAATAGACTGTAAAATCCTGTAAAACAATGCTGGTATATTGTAACCTTTTGTAAAATACATTTTGTACAGTTACCTTACAATAAATCTATGATTTTTTGATAAATAATTGCGTTTCTTTATGTTTCCTGATATTGAAATCCTTTTCTTGATTCCTATGATGGCCTGAAAGTTCCATTTCTCATTTATATAAAAAGAACATTAATATTTAAGTGTTAAATAAAAGCTACAAACTAATTTCTAACTAATCTGCTGCATGTAATTGTTAATACTTCAATTAAAGTACTTGAACATAAATTAGAAATTTTCAATAAATTAATGAATTAATTAACTAAGCTGCTGGCATTTCTGAGAAGTGATTTACTTACACTACTTTCTGATTCCGAAAAAATTTCAAACATCTGAGAAATGCTTGACTTGCACTACTTGCTAATCTCGAAAAATTTCAGCGTCTTAGAAATGTTTAACTTGCACTACTTACTGATTTCGACAAATTTCGCTGTCTCAGATATGGTTGATTTTACTACTTAATTTTGGCTCGAAGCTAATTAGGAAAGTCAACCATATCTCAGACATCTTGAATTTGTTGTTTTGTTACGTGCTGTATTGTTAAGTGTTCTTCATGTAATAGTTTATAATGATACTTTTCTGCAATGACAATTGACAGAATACAACAAGTGAATATAATGATATCATTTGTAACGCTAAGACAATTCAGACGACTTTTAAATACATCGTACAAGATTCTCTACAACGCCTCCATCTCCAACACTAACTGCTCACTACGTGCAATTATATTCTAATTTATAGTAGCTATTATTAAAAGCAAAAAATTCGAAGAATTTCTATTTTAAAAATCAACTAACCTGATAATACTTCATTTCTGACGATGCTCTCGACGATACTTTCGATCCTTCCTCCTATCGTGATTGGTTGACTATTAGCGAAGACGTAAGATTAAGTGCCATAACATTATTCTATCACTATTGGCTGTTTAACAGCGTGACGTCATAACTTCTTCTACATCTCCCACTTCTAAACCCCAAAGACCTCCTGAAGCCTCAAGTTTGCTTTGCCGGACAATAGTAAATATAATAAACATATAACATTACCATAGTATATAGTAAATTTCACAATGCTCAAGCTTCAATTCTCTATTATTTCAAATTCAATCGAATAAAACAAAATTCAGAAATATATTATTATTAATCAATAAAATATTTAATAAACGTTTAAAATGTACAATTTCTAAGAAAAAAGATAATATTAAAAACAAAATTCGAATGAAGTTAAAAACTGCATATTTCTTTATATAAACAGTTACTCGTCGTAAAGAGGCAAGAAACAAAAAACGAATTTGTTTGGGAGGTGTATAAGATATTCGACAAGAGAGACCATTTCTAGAATATATTGCTATATACACACTTTAATAACCAAAAACAAACATTACAGTAATAATATTGTTATTAATATAATATTATGTAATAATAGAATCGTTTATCAATTGTAGTGTAAACACTAAAAATCTTGCTTCTTCTTTTATTGGAAAGAACAATGCATTCGCTTTGCCTCTTTATTAATTAATATTAATTCATGATCGTCGCGAAGCAGCCGCGCTTGCGACTCGGCGTCGATCGCGACTGAACAAGTTACATATCTCGCACGGAACACTTTTTTGCGAGGATGGGAAACTAAATTATTGCGGAGGCGATCGAATAAGTTCGTTCGCTGGTTGATCCCGGGCATCGATTCTCGATGCGATCGAGGCCACAATCGAGGGTAGTGGAGTGGGGGAACTGTGGTGGTGTGGAGTGGGAGGGAGGTATGTGGGTGGGGCGAGGTATCGCGAGCGCGGCGAATCGCGACCCTGTCTCGTTACCTTAGAATAATAAATATTATAGTGCAATATCTAAAAAATCTGTCTTTTTTATGCAACTTACACATTCAAATACAGTGTACTCGAAAAATTTACAATCGTTATTGCCCTTACAAACATTAAATCTCTATTCGAGTGGTGGTAAATCCGCGATCCCTCTCTCTGACCGCTAAAAAAGAATGTTTGATTCAAGATCGTGTGAGTGCGTGTGTGAGAATCAAAAAAGAGGTGCAGCTGCTGCTGTAGTGATGCGAAAACTGTCGTGTTTTTTTTCTCCCAATTTTCCTTTTCTCGTTTTAACGTATACGTATATGTATATGCATGTGTACTACACCGTACATGAGTAATGCTCATACGCGTGTGTATGTGTACGTGTGTATGTGTATAAGTATGTACGTCTCGTGTCTCTGCATACGCGTGATTGGTAGATTTCGGCATATACTCAATCGTGCGTATACGATCTGGAATAATATATAGAGTTCTCTTTTTTTCCCGTCCGTTCTCGATTTCTCGCCAATGTTTCGGCACTTTTTGGTCGTGGATAACTGTGCGGGCTATATATCCCTGTATACGATACATAATATACATATTATATGATACGTGTATAATACGTGTATTATATATTCCGTAAGTATATCTGTCAGAACGAGTAGTTCATCGCTCGGAAGGTCCTAGTTGACATTCAAGTTAACAGTGACGATAAATTACAGTTGCGTGTGCACGTTTTATATATATGTACAATCGCTGTAGACGTTAACTGAACAATGTGAAGTTAAAACGGTAACGCGAAAACACAACGTGTCGTGTGTGACGCGCGATTTTACGCGGGAAAAAAGCGTCTCGTCTATCCGACCACATATTTCGCGCTGCCGCCTGACAATAGAAAACAGCAATAGAAATTCACGCACGTATACGTTTCTCGTGGTATAAACATGGATTCTATCTCCCGCAGAGAAATCATATAAACCATCGTTCGCCGAAGCAAAACGAAAAATCTCTCTTAAACACATGTTTACGTATATAGGTTAGGTTAGTTTGTCACGCGGTTGAAATAAATCGTTCGGCAAATTTCTCCTACTGCTACTAATAACTAGATGAGCAGAAAACATTCTCCATAGTGGTGGAGAGGGAATTTTTGAGCAACTGAAGCTTTAAAAAAAAAAAAAATGTATGAAAGAACGAAAATCATCGCGAAGAATTGAACCTGTGTGTTTTCGACTATACGATTCTTTCCCACGTACAGTCTGTTTCGTTTAAGTTTCACGGCAGTAACGTTCCTGGTTCGAAAGCATTTGACGGAACGCCACGTGGAAATCGTACGATGAATTTTCGTTCTTCTACGTGTAGCAACTTATTAATTCACGTAAAAACGTGTCGTATTTACGTAAACTCATGATACTAATACGTAATAACACAGATTGCTATGAGAGAGCATTGCTTCTGAGCTTAATTCGTAAGATGAAAGAGTTTTACATCAACAGTTGTACCAATACGACTGACAAGTAACTTTAATGTTCAATATTTCTCAAGAGCATACTTTCTCACTTCCGTTCATCCGATTAACTTCCATCGATTGCATGTTTCACAATTATCACAATACAATTTCACGATTTCTACAGAATAGCTCTCGATTTTTCAGAATGTTTCACGATGAACGGATACTGAAGTGTTGACAGGACTGCGCGCTGAGAGAATTTCATAGACGTTGGTACGAAAAACAAAAACAGCTGATCTATTCTTCTTTCTTTTCTTTAAGTGGAAAAATATTGTTTCTTTTCAATTGGACAAATTATACGAAATACTAATAAGATATCAGATAACAGAATAGGCTATTTATTTTTCGAGATTTTAGAATTATTAATTATTTTTCAATTAATTTCTTTTTATTTGCAAGAGAGTAAAATTTCGAAGTATGAAAAAATAACAACTCTACACTAACTATCGTCTATAGAATATCACCCACGAGACTTTAAACACTATACTTGTTAAGAGGTTCTATTAGAAAAATCTCCAAACGCCAATTTGAACACGTTCTCATTCTTGTACATTTTTTACCAGCTTTATACTGTGTTGTATTGTCTTCTCTTATAAAAATTATAACTTCTCAATTCCTCGATATTATTCACTGCATCAGCGAAATTTGCTAAAATCTCGAAAAACAAAGAAAAAAATAAGAAAATAAAAAACACCTTTTTCTGAATGTAATACTACAAATTTTCTCTCAGCACACGTGATCGAGAGAAGTACCGCAATGACTAAAAAACAAAAAACGAAAAGAACAAACTCAAGAGGGGGAAGAACAAAAGAAGGGAAGAATGATAAGAAGAAAAAGCACGCGACCATAATCGCATTACAAAACAACCGGGATATCTGATCTTAACCTTCCCACGAGGTAAAAAAACAAAGTATCAACGATGATCTCCTTTCGAAAGAGTCTAAAATCCTCTCGTTACACTCTCGTTTCAATTTTTTTTTTCTTTTATGCAGGCTCGCCAAAACTGATGATAAGTTTCATCAAACGAGGAGGACTCTACTGACGATTTTCGATCGCGGAACAGCCGGATAACGGGGCGTTTTACAGTAGCGGTATTTTATGCCGGTTACAGTTGGTAGCATTGGTAAATAGAATAGCAGTAAACTGACGATACGAATAATTCTTCTAAATCTAGGATATTGCTTGCTTTTTCAGGGGAAGAGGAGGGTAGGTGGAGGGAGAAGTGGTTGGTTTGGAAGATTCCAGACAAGGGGGTCCGGCGACTTCAGGAGGACACACACTATAGATGACTATACTCGACCTAGATTACAGCTCGAGGAGAGCATTGTGCTCCATCTGAAACCACCGGTGAAAAAGGTGAGCACAACATTATGACTCGGGGAGAGATCGATGGATTCAGAGTTCGATAAATTATGATTCACCGACTCCGTTCTCCTTCTTATTTTTCTTCTTTCGTTTTACGCAGGTTGGTTCTACGAAGTTCGACAGAACCGAAGTCGGAGCCGTGTGAATCGGAAAGAAATACACCAGAAAGTTCTAGCTCGTGGTAAAAAACATTGGAATCTGAGAATAGAGGACCTGATGCTAACTAGAGTCTGATATGTAGACTGACTTTTTTTCTTTTTCTTTTTCTTCGGGCCAGGTCTTTGGATCGTTTGTGCGTCGGATTCACGGATTCACACACACACACACACGTATGCCTGTGTTTTTGTGTGTGAGAATCAGGCGTGATCGATCGCACAAATCGACCAGCGACGCCGCCAATTATTAAATAATCGGATTGTTCGAATCGCGCGCGATTGGTCTTGCCGAGGATCAAACATATACACGTTACTTATATATTTCGTACGGGCGTCGCTGAATCTCGCCTAAACAGCAGACATCTTTTGTTTTCTCCAACGAATCAGTTTTGCAAAGATATGTAACGTCGACTACAAGGTATAGTGTATTTTCTCTCTCTTTCTCTCTCCCTCTTGCATGTATCTTATTGTATCTCTCTCACTCACGCAGTCTCTAGGTTTTAAAGCACTCTCACGCCGGCTGAGACGATCACATGTGAACACTCGCAAGCCTGTCCTACATGTACTTGATGACGTAGAATACAGCTATATAAATTATATCTCTTATATGCTTACAGTCATTGTATATCGTTTATATATATATACACATATGCCTATATGTATATATACGTATGTACGCCGCCAGGCCAACAATAGTGTTTTAAAAACGTGTGTATCAAGTAGTTGCGGCCAATTTTAATATTTATTTTCGCGTCTTCGGTTTCTCACCGCCTCTTTTTTTTTTTTGCCTTGTCCAT
>NW_017100942.1:710179-710722 GCF_001263275.1 Habropoda laboriosa
ACCCTGTTTCGCCATTTTGCAAACACTACTCCTGCATGACACCGTATGCACCGTCAACCTACAGCACGTGTCTCTTTTTTCGTTTCCCCCCCATGCTTGCTCGCGTTATCTTTATAGCTCCTAAACAACTCTTCTCCACTTCGCGTAAATTCAACCATACACCGTCCTAATGGTTTATGTTCGTGCACCTCTAATGTACGTATTTGTCTCTCTCTCTCTCTGTACGCTTACTTCTTCTTTTTTTCTTTTTTACACGAATTACCGCGCACCGAAGCATTTTACAAAACGTTACCCTGGATTTATGTTGCCTTGAACCGATCGTCGGATCATCGACGCTCCTTCATAATTCAACGTTTTCGGTTATCAGTAAGAAAAAAAAACACTTGTCCTAGTTACAGTCTATATATGCAATTTGACTCTGAGATCTTAATGTGTTATTTTAATTTTATTATAAAAAATTGAGAATTATAAAAACCTTTAATTCTTCTCTTTTGTTTCAGTTGCGGCGCAAAAGTTTCACTTCTCTCCTGCATCATTACAATT
>NW_017100942.1:710759-731217 GCF_001263275.1 Habropoda laboriosa
CGACCACAATAGAAATAAAGAAGAATATAAATTGAAAATGCATGTAGCGAAAAAAGCTGACTGGAAAGCTTAATACGTAAATGTAATAGCGAGCCACATTGATGGATCGTCGATGACCCGATCGAGTCTATTAGCGATCGATCGGTTTTCACAAGTCGATACCGCGATCAAGTACGGTGTGTCCACCCTAATTCTCTGTGCTCGCAGCTTCGCCTCGTTGCATCTGTATGCAACTCTATGCGCACATATACATACATATATATCTTCGCAGCAACACGTTATAAAAAGCGACGCTTCGCTCTTACACGACGAAAACGCTTTGAAAGACGTAGTCGCGACGTTTTTCCTTTACGCATTTCCCTTCATGGCACTACATCTCTCTCTCTCTCTCTCTTTTTCTTTCGTTCACTCGCTTTCACTCTCTCTCTCTCGCTCGCTCATTACTCTCGATTTTTTTTTTGTAAAAATTTTTATTCGCTTTTTTTTTCTTCTTACGTCTCTTATTTAATTTGTTCATTGTTATACATTGCACACTACTACGTTTGCTTTTTTATTTCTTCTTTTCTCGCCTTTGTTTCTCTTTCAGCGCTTTTTGTTGCTTTACTTTTTTTTTCTTTTTGTTCGTTTTCGTCGTTTCTTTTTTTTGTTTTTTTCATTTTCTTCTTCTTCTTTTTATCATTTGTTCTTTGTCACTTTAACCGCGATTTTAAAAATTTAAAATACTCGTATTACACGTAAGTATTTGTATGACCCTGTTATCGTAAAGGCTTTCTAACATAAGTCGATATCGGCCGAGGAAGATAAAAAGGAAAGGCGCCGAACGTGAAGGAAGAGAAGGAATCAGCTTGAAGAACGGTCATAAACAACGCAGATTTATCATTGCTGGACGTGATGATGGTGCAAAAAGGGAACAAAGGGGATGGATGTCTCTTTTCGTGTGTCTGTGTGTATCTTTCTCTCTCTCTCTCTCTCTCGTTTCCTTGACGTGCTTTTTGACGGTTTTTTTAAGTTTTTGTGCCGAGTGCTGTTTTTCTTCTTCGATATTTTTCATCGAACGATATTCAGCAGGTATTTTGGATCTATATATATTTTTTTTAACGTTGACACAAACGATTCGCGATTATTCTCGATAAATTTTCGTTTCATTTTCATCTTCTGGCACCGTAGATCATTTAAACGATCCAAGTTTCAGTATTATCAAAGTTGAACGTTGCTCTTTAACAATGAATCTATTGTTAAAGATTCAATATGTAACTTACCACTGTTACATACTTAATGAAACGATATATTTTAAACAATATACTTTTGTTTAAAAACTAATTTTTACGGGACAATTGTCTAAGCTAACTTGCGAAGCTTAGGTTCTTTTGTTTTCACTACTGAAACAGCATTTTCTACTGTATTACACGAGGAGTAATACCGTGCCAGAAGGGTTCGAATTTGATCAAATATTCGTGAAATCAATCTCTCCCCTAATTAACCCATATCGATATCTCGAGGTATATTTGATTCTCCCGTTTAAAAATTGATATGTAGTAACATGTAACGAAGCAACCTCCTAAAAACAGCTTCTTAAATCATTAATCAGACTTGCATTTTTTATTCAGGTTCGATCGCGAATCGTCGAGTGACTTGAAAGGATTCATCGTTCGTTCGACCAAGTTTAATCAAGAATAACATTCGCCTGACCATCGAAGAAGACAATAGGGATGAAAGAGAAGAAATTGACAGAGGGGAGGAGTGTGGAAATCACATGAACAGGAAGAAGTACAGTGATTGGAAGAAGCACAGCTAGATCGTAACTTCGCTTATTCGTTAAAATTTATGGACAGAAACCTGAGAAGATAACTGTTCCAAATCTCAGTCAGGGTTGCAATTAGTCCCAATTGGAAAACGTGAAATGCTGTACGCGACCCCGTGTGTCGTTATTTAACGTTTTATTTTACGATCTCGCTGTATTTCTTCCATCGACTGTACCTTAGCTCGTTTCGTTCGTGTAATGGAAGCGCGTTACCCCGTTATCTCCGCTAAGATAACGCGAGACGATCTTTCGAATGGATCGCGAACATCGATGGGAAAGCAATTAAAGCTCTAAACGTTGGAAGTTCGTGAACTATAATATTTCTTTCTTTTCTTTTCTTCTAATAATCCCTGTCTTTCTGCCCCTCGACTCAGGGGTGTTCTTAAGTTACGCACGATAAACGTAATCTCTTTCTCCTCCATTCGATCGATTGCAACCGATGAAACGTCCTTGATAAGCTAATCTTACTTCCAATGCAACACTCCTCTCTCGGAAGTACACCAGTTTCGTTAATACTCGAGTCCTCCCCATTTCTCTCACACCGATTTTGTTATTTTACTCTCTAAACAAGCATTATCTTCGTCTCCTGTTCTAAAAGACTCTCTAAGAAATTTCACAAGGAAGACGACACGAGAATCTGAATTAAAAAGCAGACAAGTCGAACAACTGACAAGACTTCTTTTTTTCTTTTTCTTTTTTTGGCACACATGCTGTATAATAGTATCGTTACTTAGTATTTAATTACAAAGAAACAGTTACGTTTTAAATTCTTTATAGTCCCACATTATCCGTCCTACATGTTTCTCGTATATTAGATCAAAGAATACATCGTTATTTATACACATTTGTCTCTCTACAGATATCGGTATATCGAGAAAAGAATAAAGAAAAGAAAAAGAAGAGAAATTTCACGGTAGCGGACATTTCATAGGTCGCAACATAATAAATCCCTTTTTTTCCCTCGCACGATGCCGATTTTTCCTGTCTCTCCCAGCCAAAAGCTTACTACAATACGTATACATAGCCCTCTCGATTTCGTAGAAAATCCTTAACACTACTACCCCCCTTTTCTCGTTACACAAAGACCAAAGAAAAAATGAAAAAATGGACGATCTACGATACAAAAATGTACGTATAAATAGGATCCGTTCGTGGATCAAGGAATACAATATTCTACATGTGTGGAACAAAGAAGCGTGGAAACACACACACTATCTCTCTCTCTCTCATTCTTTCTCTAAGTACGCGAACAAAGGGGAACATGAAAAATCGGCAGGCAGAGAGCTCGCTACTCGAAAGAACAGCTGCTGCGTTTTGTAATTGTAATGCGCGCGCGCATGTGTGTGTGTGTGTGTGTGTGTGACTTGTGTACGTATATACGTGTCTGTGTAACGACGATATTTGGCACACGTAATTAATCAGTCCGCGATTCTTCTTATCTAAGCTTGGCACACGGTTTGAGCCGCAAGCCGAACAACAATTTTTTTTCACGATCTCGATAATATATTGTAAGTATATTTTCTCCCATTCCTCTCTTTACGTATCTCTTTTCGTTCGGAATTCTTTCTTTTCTCTGCTTTCTTTCACCTTCTTCTTTGTTCATTTTCTTCTTTTTCTTTTGGCACACGTAAAAAGGAAAACAATTACACGTAATCTCTCTCTCTCTCTCTCGCGCGCATCCATGCATCTCTAGCGATTTGAATTACCCCGACTGACTTCAGTTTTGCTTCATCTCGTATATCTTTTCTTAATTCCCTCGATTTTAACTCCAATTCTTCCCGATCCTTTTCTTTCTTTTTACTATATCGTTACCTCTTATCTCTTCCCCGTTGCTTTCACACACACTCTCTCGCTCGCTCGCTCGCTTTCTTTCGTTTCGCTTAATCGTTACAGAAAAATATGCCGTTTGAGAATCTCGACCGGGCGCGCGGCAATCGCCGCCCGATTTTTGCGCTCGAGTCTTTGTTTCTTTTTTATTCCCCACGCGCCCTTCAGACGAGAGAACTAAAAGGTCTTTGTTATTTGTTTGTTTTTCTTATTTATTCTTGCCCTTAATTCCGCGCCCCGCCGGAAGTAGAACGCGTGCGCTTCAATATCCTATAAAAACTAAGTTATTTCTTAGCTGATTGCCTTGCGTTACGGTTAAGGTTGGGCGCCTGACACGGACCGCCGCGGATCATGCGCCTCTCAGACCGGAAACACTCCAACCCCTTCGACTCGTTTCGATCTATTTCACGATCTTCCTTATACTTCGTCTTTCGTAACGATTTTTCTTCGTTTTTTCTGTTCCTCGTGTTGGAATTTTCTTACGCGTATTTCGATTGAATTGTCGGTTTTTCGTGTCTGCGAACTGTTTTTTCAGATGGTTTCTCGTTTCGGAGCGAATCTGCTTGGAATCGGGCGAGAGGATCGATTTTAAACGATTTGAAAGAATATTTTTTTTTTTTTTTTTTTTTAGGAAGTATTTCTAAGTTAATTTGAGCAAACTCGATATAACACTCCTTACGTTTCGTGATATGTAGGATTAAAGTATGTCGAAAAGTATCTCAATTCTATATACTCTTATTTCTATTATATCATATGTCTAAGTTGCCTTTGAGGAAATAGGAGAACGGCGACGACGCGTTCGTCGAGAAAAGATTGCGATAATACTGTCCCAGGTTTCTATTTAATATATTCTTTTTAGAATGATGCTCGTACACGTTTATGTTCGAGCGGTTAAATATACCTCCGCGGTAATAAATGTTCTACCAATATAATTCGATCTTTGTTGCCTCTGTGGAAAATAGAACGAATGAAAAATACGATCGTTAAAAATTCGCATCGAGTGTACCGAGTGTGAAAAATATTGCACGTTTTCCTCTTTCTTACTCGAACGATTTATTCTTGCCTTATTCGCAATAACCCTGTTCACTTTTCATCCGATTTTTAATACAAAGACACCGCAGGGTTCCGTCACTTTTTTTCTCCCCCAATCGAACCCTAACTACACTTTTTTTTTTTAAATTATTCATGCTACCACTTCTCATGCATTCGTTCGAAATTTCTAAATACGAACAAATCTTACGATACGTCCAATAGAAACACTACAAAAGATCAAGGAATTATCGTATCAAATTTAATCTTTTTAAAAAACACATTTCACCTAGAACGAAAATGTCAATACTCTGCAGAGTTGGAAATAAGTCCAGCGAGACAAGGGTAAAAGGGGAGTGCTTCGTTTGCACCGCCTAATTTTTCTCTCGGGCAATTTTATGTGATTCCGTTCGTCGATGTTATCGCATAGGTTAATATTCACAATACGCGTGCTCTATTTCCCCCTCCAACAGTTATTTTACGGGGCGTGTCTTCGTCGTCATAGAAACCGCGCGGTGGGAGTGTCTTTGTAGTCATGGAAACCGCGGGGGCGTGTCTCCGTCGTCATGGAAACCGCGCGGGGGCGTGTCTTCGTCGCCACGGAAACGCGGGGCGCTAAGAAGGCGGCCATGACAGGCCCCGCGCTCCGTAGTCAAGGAAGCCTCAGCAGACGTCACACGCGACGTATTATCGTCTCAGCCGCGTCCCTGTAACCGTAGTAACGGCGGACGACGGTGAGCGTGGCGTTTGTCTCCCAGCAAACAGCGCTGTGGAGTCTAAAGAGTAACAGGGATGGCTTGACCGCCTATTTTTCGCTTATCTGATCAGGCAATAACGTCAGAAGCCTCAAGTTTGCTTTCCCAGACAATATGACCCGATTAGACCCACGGACTTTCTTTCCAGCTCTGCAGAGTACACATTTCTTTTAACCAAGTAGTATATTATTATCTCTACGAAGAGAAACGTTCACGTACACTCGATCCTTTAGTTCCAAATTCCAAGCAAACGCACATTCCACGAAATGTTTTTAGAAGCAGAAATTTCGCTGGTACAAACTCTGCAAATTTTCTTACACAGTGTTCGCCATGACGAAGTGCAATGGCGTCGCGCGATCTTGCAGCGAGTCCGGGCCAGGGCCCGGGCAGTAAGGATAAGGCCCCTGCACTAACAGATTGCTCTACGCCACAGCGATACGATCGCGTTCCTATTGACGTTGATGCACGCAACGTCCTCGCATTATTATTTCTTTTTTTTTTCTCTGTTTCGATAAATTTCATTCGAGGGAAAATGACGAGACGAACATATGGTGGATTGTTCAAGGGGTTTGGGAGGGGACGATAATCAGATCCACGATTAGTATACCCTTCGTATACACGAAAAATTTCATGGAGAAACAAAATGGCCGACACACGACATCATATTTCCTCTGACATCAAGCTACTTTTAAGTTCGAACATCGCTAAAGCTCGTGTGTACAAGGTGAAAAAGGGATGGGAAAAAGGATTCAGGATGCAACGATTCATTTTTTTTTACACCGAGCTGACCATTTTCGACGATTTGTTTTTTAATTGTTTCTCGTCACTTCTTCGAGTAAGAAGCAACATCGAAATGGTCCAATTTTATCCAAAACTCTCGACTATGAACAAATTGACGAATTTTAGTCTCGGTAAGATCCGTCAAATATTTGATAAGGGAAAAGAACGTAGCCATTATCGCTAGAAATACTGGCCGGGTCAAAAATGACCCATCCTCAACTTTTCACAAAAAGTGAACAATTCGCTACTAATTATTATCGTCTGTAACATTATTTTCTGCACGATACGAATCTAATTTTTCAACGACCTTTCAGTTACATAAAAATTCACTCTTGGAAAGTCGCTAATGGGTCATTTTTGACCCGGCCAATCTTTCCAGTGCTATTACAGTTATTCCTCGACAATCTTATTCAACTAAAATTCGTCTAATTCCCCTGTAGTCTGAGCTTCGGAAGAGATTCTAAGGGTAAAGGCTACTTCTAAGTAGCATGGTTCGATATATTCCTTCCTTTCTCAACCTATTCCTTCTTTTCTCTTTGCTAACTCTGTCCTGATCCGTTCACCTATTGCAGCAGCAATTTCGACACGAGTGATAGTTGTAAACGGCGACTTAAGAAGGATTAAAAAGGAAACGTATTTTCGACGATACACGTGTCGCTCACATGCGGAACCCCTATTTTCTTTTTCTTTGTTCGTTCAACCCCGTTCGATCCCTCTAGAAACGTGGCTGGTGGGTATTTTCACCGTTCAATTAAGAAGTTACGAATTACGACAGACGATACTCTTAGTGGCTACTAGTAGAACGCTACGCGAAAGAGTCGACTCTGATTCGAAGGTATATTTCCACTACGAGATTAGAGACGTCCCGAATAATTATCAAACAGTCGTCGACTTTCCATCGAATAAATATACGAGCTTGCTTATTATCGGAGCAGAAGAGAGATTAATTAATTCATAAGCCTAGTCATATGTCACCGGATATGCTTCTGGATTTATTCGATCAGCCACAACGACGATTTTCAATTGTACACGATGAAATATCAGGACACGATTCTCGATAGGATCACGTCCTTTCCACGTGAAAATCATCGATGACAGGCTTCGTTTGATAGGTTTTTTCCTTGCTTTCTTTCTTTCTTCTTCTTTTTTTTCTCGTCTTTTCCATTTTTCTCGTTCGATCGAAGCTCGGTGGACAGTGATCGAAGATGGGAGATCGATAAGAAACGATCGAGCCACCGACCACCGTTCTCCGCGTTGAAACCATCGATCGTTCGAAATCACTGGGACACTTTTTGGAACATAAACAGCTCTTGCTCGCTCATTCTGTCGAGATACAGGGACTCTTCTCGTTCGACTCTCGGTATTCCTCTTTCCGGAGATTTAATCGATTCTCGAAATTTCTTTCAATTCGCGAGAAATTAAATCGATCGAATAATTAAAACACTTAAGGATACTCGAGCAACGTTTAAACTTCACTAGCAAACTTATTCACGTAAAGAACACTACACGGCTTCGGAACACGATTTTGGCTCGAACATACGAAGACAATTTACACACACATCAGTAGAGATTCGTATATTTAAAATAAAAAAAATTTTCTCACAGCCTTCTAAGTTAAACAACAGACTTAACTAAAACACGAGACACTTAATCGCCGAATACTGACGTCACTTTCTAATGTTAAAAAACTCATTAAAAAATTTCCTTCCCCTATCACTTCTCGCTTTTCAATTCAATTTAACTACATTTTCTAATTTACTCCCGAGTATCCTTAAGCTCCGCGAACAAATCAACCGTACACCAATTCTACTTATCCCGAGTGCAACAGTAATTCAGAGTGACAATAATTCAGAGATGACAATTTGCAAAATAAAGAAAATCAATTTCGACAAATTCGAAATTTCGCGCGCAAAAATCCTCGACGGGTAAGTCAGATCCGCTAAATCGTTATAAATCTCCGGTGGAACGAAGCAAGTCGATCGAGAAGATCGCAGTAAGAGTATCCGTACACGTAACTTTTCTCACGCCGCGCGGCAATCTAACGTGAAATCTCTCCTCCGAAACACGGATCGATCAATTTCCCCGAGAACAGATCCCCGAGAAATCGACACGGATCGTCGTGATCGAGGGAGGACGACAAGCACGCGCGCACGTACTTGATCTCCTCGATCCTTCGATAAAAGCAGGAAAAAGAAAAACGAAACTGACAATTCTAACATCTCGCCTAACTTCGTATCCTTTAAACGTATCTCCTTTTCTCTCACTCCAGCGCGCGCGCGCGCACACACAAACACACACACACACACGCGCGCGCAAAAATCTTTCTACTTTGTCCGTCGATTAAAAACTTCTTTCCATCTGTGTTTTCTTTTTTCCACCCCTCTCCATTTAATTCGCGATCGTCGCGCGTTTTCATTAACACCGTTTTTCACATAGCATTCACACATGGTACACGGCACGAATACACATATATACTCTCACGCATACATCATCGTCGAATTACTACGACGGTCGTTAATCAACCATTTTTTTTTCTATACCATCGATCTTCTTCATTTTTTTTTCTCGTTTTTTTACTTTTTGTTCTTTTCTTTGCATCCTTTAAAAATTGTCCTTAACTATTTACTAATATAATCGAATCTAATCACAGCAATTATTTATTGTTGATATACACAATCATACAGCGTCTCTCGCCAAACCTTTTCACTTCAGCTTGTCCTTTTTTTTTTCTTCTCTTCACTATACATTATTCGCGTATCTCTCTCTCTCTCTCTTTCTCGCTCGCTCTTTTCCAGAAAGCTACACATTTCTCTGTTTCACCTGCTCTGTCGAAAAAATTCACAAATTCGATCTTCCATCTCGCGCGCGCCTTTCATTTTTCTTTCTTTCCCTCAGCCGAGGAGGCTGTTTCACCGTACCTTCGACGACGACGCCGTCGTCGTTTCTTTCTCTCTCTCCCCTTTTTGCGTTTCTCTTTTTCAAAGCGCGTTCGAGAAACGGCACACGTCGTCGCGGTGTATGTTTCGATGATAGAGAGCGGAGGGGCAAATAGGGGGTCTTGCGGACGAAGAAGAAAGGGGACGCGGAGAGAATACTTGCGGGGGAGTGTCGCGAGGACGAAGAGGACAACAACGAGAAGAAGATCCAGCGGATTTTTGAGGCAGAAATTATCATCGTTATCGCGAGTTCTTCGTTTATCGGTTGGTTTGTTTTCGCCGTGACTTGACGCGTTGAGCGCCGCGCGGATCGTGCGTTGATAACACTTTAAGGTGTAATATGTGGACCAGCGATTAAGCGCGAGGAGGACCCCCTAAAAGCGTTTTTGCATGTTTGTGCAGAAAATATATTGTATCTCTTGAACAGCAAGTGGCTCGATATTTATATCATTAACCCCTTAACCTATGATTTCTTTTCTGACTATGCATCTAAGCGTCAGCCATTTACTGTTTCAGTACTGTATCAGGTAACAGAAGCTAATCTGTTACAGATTAATTACATTTAGTAATCCTCTGTCTTGCAAATTCAAACGAAAGATAGAATTACAATGAATTTTTCTTACTAATATAACTATTTTTCTCACATCGTCGCCAGAATCTCTGCCACGAGTCTGACATGTTGTCATATGTTAAGGGGTTAAAAATGGCCGCTGTGCCTGTAATAGGCACTACGTAAAATTTTTCTTCGTAAAATTGCATGTTTCTACCAAGCATGATATAACATTACGCTTGGAATAGTGAAAATTTTCTTCTGGCCCTTTGAGAGCGACATTTAAATCTGGCGTGAAATTGTTAACTGTATATAGCAAAATCGTTATACCGATTTTCAATTCGTCAGGTGAAGTGCTGCTGTTTATAAATAGCGTATAACGAAGCGTGGGTCTTTAGTGACCCACGCGGGCCAAATTGAAAGTTGCGTGAAATAGGCGCGGCGCTCAACGTGTTGATGTGTGGTGCACAGTAGAACCTCGATTGTTGCATTTTGTCGAACAAATTGTCGCTTAATTACGTCGAGTAATTAGAGCAAACGTAATGTAATAAGCAAAGTGTAGAGTAATGTAGAGTAAACGAAATGAAATGTAACAGAAGAAGAAGCGTGGATTTTAATCTCATATCGGATCTACAACATCTGATTATCTCGTTAACACTTTCCTCGCTGAAGCTGACTAAAATCGCCAAATTTTGAACGTTTGCTGTGTACTAACGGTGACTATAGTCATCTATAAAAATTTCGAGCATAGCACAGTTTCATATTTTCTCCAAGGTAATCAATCTACTTTCGCTGAACTTTTTTTTATCGTCACACGAACAGTGAGAATGACGAAACAAATAGTGTCACTCTCTGTCGCTAAAATGAACGCTAATTTTCGCGTCTCGACACTCGTAGCGAAGGGGTTAATCGCATAAAAGAGGTTCTACCGTATTTTTGTATCTGTGTGCACGCGAATATGCGAGTGTGTGTCCTGTGAGAAAAGAGAGAAGTGGTCAACGAATGATCGAGTCGATCCATTGTTCAATCAACGTGATAAATAATAATAACAACAGTACGATGAAATAATAAGTTAGTCGTTTCTTAACTTACAGCGTATAAAAAAAAAAAAAACAAAAAAGAAAAAGAGAACAAACGAATTCTAGTTTAACGTGCTGATCTTGTTACACGGTTTCTCAGCACTGACAAATAAAAACACACTATTAATATACGTATATATATATATATAGGAATAGAAACGTAAAACGTTCCTACGTATAAATACGATTTAGGTTCGCTCGCGAAGAGATTTTTCGAAAGAAATTTCTAAAACGAGAAATGTGATATATATAAGAATATATAACGATCGTATTTGTGTTACAAAGAATCTTCTCAAATTTTCAATACTTTGTTTTCTTTTCCACGAATTTTCAATTCGAATTTTTTCTCTCTTCAATTCGAATTTTCCCGCCGATTTTTTGTTCAAGTGTCTCACAATTTCGGCTGGAAAGGGTTAGAATTAAAACGAAGAGCAAAACAGTGAGAATAGAACGAGTAAAATTAGGCAATAAATAGACACGTGAATGGTAGATCCGGTTGACGATCGATGAGAGACTTTTACGATCGTTCGTGAAATGAGTATAGAGAACGAAACGAACAAATCTATGAATATATACAACGACACAGAAATAGAAATATATACAAGATCGAATGACGAGAAAATTCTGAGCAATCGAAAGAAGGCGAAGCTACGAAAAACGACAGAAAAAAAAGAAACTAAAAACCTCGATCATCGAACTACTTAAACGCGACGAGGTTAACTTATGGGCGCCATATTGGACGCCATTCTCGCGTCCTCGACTTCCGCAACAGGGAAGAGAAACGTTGCAAAAGAACTTTCTCCGCTTCGACACGGCCAAAAAAGGACAAAAAAATTGGTCGACACCGCTGGGATAAAAAATAGTCTAAAAAATACTTGGACAATTTCGCGCGAAAGGAACCTCACGCCGATCACCCAAAAGGACGAGGAAGAACGTTGGAGGAGGAGGAATCCGCTCGGAAGTGCGGAGGCTTTTGAGAATATTACAAACTCGAATAGCGAGAAAAACGACGAGCTTCCTCGAGGAGTTTTGTTTTTAAGCGCGAATCGCAATCTTTGGCACACACTGGAAGATTCTCCATCGAAGATCTATCGTACGAGCGAAACACAACGATCGATCGAAGCGTTTGAAGATACGCATCTCGCTTCGAATGCACGCGCATCGCCGTCGAAACATCATGCAGAAACTATCGTCTATAAAGAACCGGTCTCACCGAACCCAAAACGACACGCGTCTTCTGTATATACGTGTGTCTATGTGTTTCTGTGTGTGTATGGTAATTATCGTACACCGTGTATGGTAAGACGTATTGCACGCTTCGAGAGCTAATATCACTTTGCACATGTACGAACGACAGACAAGGTACAGTTGGTGGGAGAAATATAGTTGGCGAAAGTTTGAGAATTTTTTTTACAACAACTACCCAATGAAAAATTCCAAATTTTTTAGGGGATGTAAACGTAAGTTTCATCTTTCACGTAGAATTTTTTGAAGGAAAAATATTGCAAAATGGAGGAGTTATCGAGGAGCCTCTTTTAGCAAAGCATCGATCGCTATCCGCCATTGCTGGAAAGAATAGAAACGTCTGAAATAAACAATTCGGTTTAATTCTTCGATAAAAACGTATCACCTACAATTTAGTATATAATTTTCTCTATATCTAAATTTTTTACAAACGTTCAAAGTCGATTTTTCAAAAACGTTCAAAATTGATTTTCTTATCTTCGATTTCTCGAGGTCTCTATATTTCTTCCAGCGACTGTACAATAAAGACCAAGAAGAGAATAGAACAGAACCGTCTCGGAGAGATGGCAAGTCACATAATCGTTTAACATTCACACGATTCTATCTATCGTTTTCTTCCCTCTCTCTCTCTCTCTCTCTCTCTCTCTCTCTCTCTCTCATTGTTCAGAGCTCGCCGATTCTAGAAGACACTGAATTTACCCTGCAACGAATATACACATAGAGAAATAGAATCGAAAAACGTCTGATTGCTCGTCGAAGTAGTCGTCGAAGCGAATGCAAAACACGCTCTCTAGGCTAACGGAGAGTGGAGCGTTCCAAAGTAGGAAGAGCTTTTCGGAAAAATCGAGGCTTAACCAACATGGCGGAAGAACAGCGTGTGGAAGTGTGACAACAAACGGGGGGAAAGGAGAAGGAACGAGGCTTTGGATGAGGGTGGAAGAGATGAAGAAGAGGATGATGAAGAAGACGCCTCCTGATTCGAAGCTGGCCTTTTGAGCTCGCACCTTTTCATCGCTATGTTTTCTCTCTCTCTCTCTCTCTCTCTCTCTCTCTCTCTCTAATCTCCTCTAATTGTGTTCACATTTTAACTCGTTTCCACTTCTTCCCGTTACTTTTTTTTTTCTCCGTATTCTTTTTAATCGTGTAATAAATATATATTATATGTATATAGATATATCGTTATATATACTCCACGTAATAATTTTCATTTGTTCCTTCAACAAAAGAGCGTGCCCGTCTTTTCTCGGAAGTCTCGCGCAGAAGAACAACGTTCCTCGCGATCGTTCGAAAAGGAACGATCGTAACGCTAATTAATTAACGCAAAACGACGATCTTGTCGAGACGACTTTGGAACGCGTGTGTTTCTCTTTTTTTTCACTTCTCGTATCTTCTTTTTTTTTTTTGGGTTTTTCTTTTTCGTTCTTTTTTTTTAAATTTCGCCATGCTGGATTTCTGGTCGGTTCCTGGTTTCGAGAATTTTCGGTGGTATTTTTGCAGAGTTTTTTCGTCTGGATGAGAAAAGAGCGAAAGAGGAACCGATCTAGAGATCCAGTCGCGGCCACGGTCACTTTCTGATCAAAGAAAAGAAAAAAGAATAACTTCTCCTCTTTTCAGCGTCCATTTCGAAGCCGAGACTAGCGTGCGAATGGTGCGGAACTGTTTTACTTCCGGGTCGCGGTTAATCGTCCTTTTCCCTTGGATTTCCGCGCGCCGATCGCGCTTTTCAGAACGATTCTTGACCGGTTGATTTTTCGCAGATTTGTGAGTGAAAATTTTTGGACGAGGAGAGATTCTTGACCTTTTTTCGACGATCGACGAAATTTTGAAGATTTATCGCGATAGAATTTTTCGACGAGGAGAGATCTTCGATTTTGTCATCAATCGGCAAAATTTTATCGATTTATCGCGATAAAATTTGTCGACTTGGAGAGATCTTTGATCGGCGAAATTTTATCGAATTACCGCGATGAAGTTTGTCGACTTGAAGAGATCTCCAATCTGCGAAATTTTAACGGTTTATCGCGATGAAATCTGCCAACTCGGAGAGATCTTCGATTTTTTCGTCGATCGGCGAAATTTTACCGGTTTATCGCGACAAAATTTGTCACCTTGGAGAGATCCTCGATTTTTACCGGTTTAATACGAGTTTTCCTGTGAAATTCGCCGACAGAAAACCTCGAAGATCGTAAAGATCGTAAATCTGGAAGATCGATAAAAAAAAAAGCGTCGACAGCTACGAAAGTTATGGCTTTGAAGAGTGAAAAGTATAGAAATTGAAGATTAGTCGAATTTCTCGAGTGTTATTGTTTTTCTTCAAGTATGTTCAAATTAGTCAAGCTGAGAAAAACAAGTACATTTGAAATTTCGAATAAATTAGGAGGAAATCAGCGAAGATATAGACGAATTTATATTCCTTTGCAGAATTTTAATGAGAATTATGCAAAATATTTGAAACTGCAATGAATAAATATTTTATTAAACGGAGGATCACTGGTTTCTCAGTTAAATGTACAAGATGCACGAGACGATGTATGTTTAACTTGCATTAGCCGACCTTTTGTGCATCTGCAGGTCCATGGTCATAAAACATTTTACGATACATTGTACTCGGTGTGCTAGAGAGCTAAATTATGTATTGAATACTTCAATTTATCAATTAATATGCAGAAAAAAGCACAGGGAGGCGCTTTGTACCGAACAAAATATAGTAAACATTGTATTAAAAGTTTCACATCCTGTACATATTTCACAGAAAAATTATTCGCGTACAAAAAAAAAATGAATTTCTCCAAGGAAAAATTGAAAAGAATTTCAATATTTAAAAATTGTCTTTCTCAGTAAAATACATTAAGAAAACAATTGAACCACTCTCTTCCTACTTCAATCACAATTAAAATACTAAACAGCTACAGCTTATTATTAGTAAAAACACAAATATTATTTACCAGTGTCAACATTCTCCTTCATTTCCACGTTTAAAAAGATCTGAGAACCTTCGTCTTGCGTTTCCTGTAAAATTCAATTGAACGATAAGAGAGTACCAAGCTACATTTACAAACAGAAACAAACAGAATTCGTTCTATATCACTCAACAATGAAACACTTGGAGGCACAAGTGTTTGGCAATGATAATAATAGACGAAAAAAGATGCCGATAAGAAGCGACAGGTTGACGAACAACTGTCGATTTTCATCACAAAACGACACTCGACACGCTGTTGCACTTGAAAAAATTACCACACACACTTTCGTAGCTTTTTCTCGAAACAAATACTGTCTTCTTTACCAATTTTTAAAAATAGGAAAAACAACGAAAAGCCTTTTTTGGGAATTGTAATTCCCTCTTCTAGCAATTTCCGAAATTAGGAAACCAGTGGAAAGCCTTTTTTGGGATTTTAATACCCTACTTTACCAATTTTCAGAAACAGGAAAAAGTAATAAAGGGCCTTTTTCGGAATTAATAATTCCCTCCTTTGGCAATATTCAAAATCAGGAAAACAATGAAAAGCCTTTCTTGGGTTTAGTAATTCCCTCCTTTACCAATTTTCAGAAATAGGAAAAAACAATAAAGGGCTTTTTTCGGGATACATAAATCCCTCTACCAATTTTCAGAAATAGGAAAAAGGTGAAAATACTTTTTGGAGAATTCTAATTCCCTCCTTTGGTAATTTAAAAAAATAAGAAGAAAATGAAAAGCCTTTTCTCGAGATTTGTAATTCCCTCCTTCACCAATTTCCAAAATTAGGAAAACAACGAAAAGCCTTTTTTGGGTTTAGTAATTCCCTCCTTTACCAATTTTCAGAAACAGGAAAAAGTAATAAAGGGCCTTTTTCGGGATTAATAATTCTCTCCTTTGGCAATTTTCACAATTAAGAAAAAAAATGAAAAGCCTTTTCTGGGGATTATAATTCCCTCCTTCACCAATTTCCAAAATTAGGAAAACAATAAAAAGCCATTTTCGGGATTAACAACTCTCTCCTTCGAGCCGATTTCCAAATTCGACGACTCGAAGAATAAAAAAATTAAAAAAATCAGATCGTGAACCGGAAAAGTATCGTTACGAAAGAACGACGGCGGCGGAACGAATGTGATATTCGAACGCAAGGGAATAAAACGATCAAGAGCGTAGGAAATGGCACGAGATCCGTACGATTAGCAGAGTCTCGGTTGCAGCCTCGCCCGGTGCTCCACTTGACGAGTCGCCATTGAACCATATTATCTCCGATTTTTTGGTCCGAACGCATCAGAACTGCAGCCAGATGATGGATTATCAATCCAAACATCTTTCTCTATCTCTCGAGAGTCTCCGTTTCATCGCTTCAAGGAGATGAAGAACTCGGATCTACCGAACCTCCTGAAGAACGGTCGACTTCGTTTAAAAACAGAGGAGGACAAGAAAATCATACGTATCATTTTTGTTAAAAAAAAAAAAACCCTCTAAAACCGTCTCGATCCGTACAAGAAAAAAACTAAAGAAAGGATCTATTGCCGTGGAAAGTAACACTTGAAGATTTCGTGACAACGAGTCTGAAGTTTCACGATAATTCCATAATGGTACAATTCCTTGTTCCGTATATCTGTCCATCGGAGTTTGATTCGTTCGACTCATTTTTAAAATAAAATTTTCTTCTTAAAAAGTGTCGTCCCTTTTTCTTTAGCGCTGGAGGAAAAATTGATCGATTAAACAAGAAGAGAATTTAAAAGTGTCGAATTAACACCAAATTTCTACGAATATTGGGACACCATTTCGGGACCATTTCTTTTCCTTTCAATGGTACCGTCGATGTGTTTAAAAACTAAGAAAATTCCAAGTGCACTCTGTATCCGTAGATTACCTCGAACGATGTTAATTTTCAAATAACAATCTCGGGGAATGAGATTGAACGGATGTCCAACGAGGGGTCGCATCCCGTCCGGATGATTCGACGTTTAAATTAGCTAAATGGGTGAAAAGAAACCCATCAGTCTCCATTCCTTAGAATACCCAGCAATAGAAAAAACGCTAACAACCGGCCTAATAATATTATATAGTTATTCAGCGTCCTTGTTTCACACATTCATGATTAATAATAATTATAATAATAATTCTCTTGTACTATGCTGGCCAAAAATCTCAAATCACTCCTTCTGACGTTGGACTTCGGTTTCCACTAATTTACCTGCTCTGAATTGCACGAGATGAAACTACTGTCTTCGGAAAACTCGACACGAGGTACGCGGAAATTGTGATTCCAGAATTTTGCCAAAATAAGCAACTAATTAAAATCGTCATTTCGTTCTAAGATAATTTCTGCCGATCTTATTTTAAAAAAGCAGCGAAGAAAATGTGTGTAAACTGCAATTTAGATATTTCTCTTCCCTCGCGATTTTTACTGCAGTTAAAAAGATCCATAATTTAACATGTAATATTAAACATACTTTCACATATTCAACTCAGTGGAAATATCGTCAAAACAAAAGAAATGTCTAAAATTCTAAATATTTTCGTCTCCGTTTTTCCGAAGGCACCCGACAGTTTTACCCTGTGCAATTTACACAACACCCGAAACGCAGAAAGGAAAATCGAATCTCAGAGGGAGGCCTGTATCTCGTATTTTCGATCAGCCTAGTAAATTACACTTCCGCCTCTCTCGTGCTCCTCGTTTTGTTTTTTTTTCTCTCGTTTTTTTAAATATAAAAATGAAAACTAACGTATCTTTGGCTTGTTCCCTTTACCAATCGGCAGCAGCCACCGCGTGTGTGTGACGGGCTGCGGCGTGCATCGTTATTTACTTGCTTATTTGTTTCTTTATTTATTATTCTTTTTTTTTTTTTTTTCGTTTTCTTCTGTTTCTTTGTTTCATTTTGTTCGTTTAAATATCTTTTTGTACAAGTTTTGTACACTCGAGTATATATATATCCGTGTACGCGCGTGCGTGCCTTCTTCTCGTCTCTACTTTGCGTGTTTTTGTTTAATTTTATTTTTTTCTTCATTTTTGCATTTTTCTATATTCGTTAATCGTTAAGCGCGTGCTCGATTTAATCCCTTTCTCTCCCTCTCTCTCTCTCTCTCTCTACCTCTCTCACTCTCTCTCTCTCTCACCCACTCTTTCTATCTGCTTCTCTCGCCTCTTATGTACACCTCGGTGATTCACTTGTCGAGAGCGCGCGCACAATATTCTCACGTGTGTGTCTCTATACCTCTGTATATATGTATGCGTGTGTGTAATCTTCCCACCCTCTGTACAACCATTTTTTAACGTAACCAGTGTCACGGGTACGTATGTGTAAATTGTGTGTTTCTGTGTGTGCCTCCCTTCCCCTTTCGACGTGTGTCCCATATATCTTTTCTCATTCACGTTCTCCGCTTAAACAGTGTGTCTCTTCGTATCTCCTCTTCTTCTTCTTCTCCTTTTCTTCCTCCTCGATTTTTCCTTTTCTGTTGTTGTCGCTTTTTAACCAAGTATATGTGTGACGCACGTGTCTCTATAAAGTATGTGATGCGTGTGTGTGTGTGTGTGTGTGTTTCTCTCTCTCTGTAACTGTGGTATCTATGAACGTGTGTGGTTGCGTGTGTGTGTGTCGATTAGCAAGCTGGTTGAACACAGTGCGTGGCCCAGCTCCAGATGCCATTGACAGCTTCGCGTGCGCGTCGTGACGCCCCGCGTCCTTTTCGACGACGACAACGACATACGTGTGAGTGTGTGTGTGTCTCACCACTTTTAGTGGATCGGCGACTTAACGATGTGGTCCGGCGAGATGAAGTGGTACGCGGGTATCGAGATTCCCGTCGTTTCCTGCGTTATCCTGAAACAGAATTGGCCGTGTCTGTCAGTGGTGGCGACTCGTTTTGCATCGGTCCCGCGCCTAGGCGGGCCGAGCTTCCGTTTCAACTCGTGAACCGGATGAGACGGCCAAGCGCGCTGATCTATTGCTCGTTTCGGCGGGTTTTTGGATTGTACAAGGTAGACGGAGAGAAGTTTTCAGAATTTCTTTCAATCGAGTTCTGCCTCCTTTTGGGTCGTGATTTTCTGATTTCGCCGGGTGGAAAGAGGGTGTGACGTGTAGTATGTGCAGTTAATTTACAGTTGGAGATGGCGAAGATTGCTTGGTTCGAGCGTTTTCTTTGGAAATTTGAGAAATTTCGGAAAAATTGTGGAAATTGGTTTTTCGACAAAATGTACTATTACAGTGTGATTCGAACAGTTTACAAGTGTGAGAACTTGTGTCGGAAGATTAATTTGCATATTTTCTGTCACGTTGATAATTGCAATAATTTTTGTGCAAAGAAAATTTGTAGAAAAAGATTTATGTAGACAGAAGGTTTGAAAAAGAAGTGCAATTACATTATACAGCTCTTTCAATTACCTCGATAAAAAAGAATGTTTGACTTCGTCGTTAATTTCGCACCGAGTTTCAAGATGCAATCAACGAGATAAACGAAATCGAATTGGAAAACCGAGAAGCAATTCGACCCGAGTTTGCTTTCAATTTTCTACTCGTTGCTATAGGAATATCTCGCGAACAACTCCATTCAATTTATCTAATACAAGTTAAAATGGAAATTAGTCCGAAACAACGTCCGAAAACAGTACACTCGAACCAGGCAATACTTCCAAAAATATTAAAGAAATTTCGAACAAAATCACAAATACTTCAATTTTCATCTACAAAAAAATTTCCAAAACGAGCAACGAGCACGCTTCGTCGCCTCTCTCCCTCGCACTTCAGGCAACATGCGACAGATCTACGGAAGATCCTCGATCATCGAGGCACTGGTTTGCCCTCGATTTCACCCCCCCGACAAAATCTTCTCGAGCGTGCCCCTCCACGAACCGTCGCCAGAACGCCGAAACTCTCGCGAACCAAAAATTCGCGAGAATTCGGCGGATAAAACAGTCCGTGAGAAACACCTGCGAAGAAAAGGATGCGCGAAAAGGGGTGAAATATCGAGCAGTGATCATTCACGTGGAATGATTCCCGGAGGGGTTTCGGATGATCTGGTCGGTAAAATCGGTTCTGGCTGGGCAACTTGGTTGGTCGCGATCATCGTTGTCAGGTATACAAAGAATAAAACGTTAGAAATCAAAATTGAAAAAAAAAAATTGAAAAAGAAAATGTACGGAACGAATATCAACAGAGGGGTGTGAAAATATAAAAACAAACGAAAAATTGATATAGAAAAAAAATATATATGAAAACGTAAATAATTAGAGAACGATTGAAAGAAAAGAAAAAAACAAAAACAAGCAAGTATATAATGCAATAAGAATAAAAGTATCGCTCGTTGCCGAAAAAACGGTTTTTGTAAAAATGGGAAGAAGAGTGTGTCGATTAACGGGACTACAAAGGAGCGGATGGTGCTTACCAAAGACGGGCAGGAGCCTGGGTCAAGTTGTTTGGATGGATACATCTTCTCTCTCTCTCTCCCTCTTTCTCTACATCTCTCTCTGTACGAGTCTCTCTCTCCACTCTTG